>NC_068365.1:17870034-17972534 GCF_020536995.1 Dreissena polymorpha
TTAGTATACAAATGATTACCCTATCTTAATATGTTGTTACATACCAAACCTTCACATAGTCTGTATAACATGTACTTTGTGTTTATCGTGTAAACTATGTCATATTTATTCCTAAGTACTTGAGTATTGCGGCATGTCTTGATGCAATCGACTGTTTTTTCGCTTATTAAATCTCTTAAATCTAATTTTGAACATTTTCATTAACGATGGCGCTTTTAACATTCACCTTATGGCAGTCATGTGGCCGCTTTTAGCAATCGCCTTATAGCAGTCTGGACACTGACACAGACAAAGTCAACAGACTGTTCATTTTCAGCTTCAGTTTACTGGTTTAATAATATATAGAAATATTAATATTGTCGATACTATATATATAATACTTCCTCTAAGCCGAGTATTTTTAAGGCCGGCTGTTCAGAAGGTATTGGATCACTTTGTCAGTCAACATGTAATAAAGTACCCTGAAAAGAAAATCAAACACGTCAAACATCTTTTGTGGGAATAAATCACAATTTACGCTTCATTCAATTTCGAACAAAACTTGCAGGAATTGTGTCTAACAAGAAACGTTTATAGAATTATTTATAGATATGCATGCATAATTTGATAATAACCTTTTTATAATGTGTGGCTTCCAGAAAAATACGTTCGAATATTTACCGTCCCAACATTCATGCTGTCCATTAATATATTCAGGTGGCTTGATACAGTTTTAAAACCGGATGTTGATTTATTGTGATGCCCGAAGTTATCAAGCAAGTGAAGATCACACATCCAAGCAACTTCTTGAGGTCAGCGTGATGGAACAATTGAGGTCACTTAGTATGGAGTCAGAAAAGGTATTTGTCCTTGTGGTTATAACACTCATTTAACATAATGTAAGTTTAAATAAAAACGGCCACCGGAAAAACTTTGCGAAACCGAAATTTCGCAAACTTAAGTACCCTTTTTCTTAAAGATTTGCTACTTTGAGACATTGTATGCGATAAAAGTCTTATCGTTGATTAATAATTGGTTATTTTCACTCAAAAAACGCGTTTTCTTCACTATGAAATTTATAAGCAAAGTTGGGGTTCCCATGGGATTTTTGCATTTTCCCATGGATTTTCGATTTTCCCATGGATTTTTTCTCCCATGGGATTTTTTTCTCCCATAATTTGCAAATGGGAGAAAAATCCCATGGGATTTTGAACATTTTAAAAAACGTGTTTATTTGCGTTTGCAAGTATTTTACGTTATTTAAGGACTGTATATTGGTTTTATGCCAATTATATATAAAAATATATAGTAATAAAAAAATCCCATTTTAAAATGGGAGAAAAAATCCCATGGGATTTTTTTCTTATTTTGAGAGATTTATTCATGAAACTTTCATAAACATCATATTTTATGAAATGATGAACAACTACGATATTTAATGCGTTTAGGTCGTGTTTAAAAAAAAAAAAAAAAATCCCATGGATTTTTAAATCCCATGGGATTTTTAAATCCCATGGGATTTTTTCTCCCATGGGATTTTTTCCAATGGGATTTTTCAGTTTCGTAAACCGAATAAGTTTCTTAATGCGAAAAACAACAATAAGGAAATAATAATTATAATTTTGAATAATAAATTGAATAATATAAATAACATGAATATTTTTAAAATGAGTTACAATTAAAGGTTTATGCTAGTAGAACTTATCATTTCTTGTTCGAGCAGATGGTTGAGTCCAATTGGTGAGTATGCCAGCTTAGAACCAGTATTAATGCATCGCAGACAGACAACGCTGTCATACTGTACACACCGCTGAGTAACAATCTTTATTGCATTTCATTTTGCAACAGAAAATGAACTCCGTAGTATATTGATCTTATATATGCCCTCTGCTTTTGAAAGCGTGCAACACATTAACATAACAATAAGTCCATGCCAAAAACTATGTGCAATTCCATTCAAAGCTATATACACATTATAAAGGTCAGATGACCCGCCGTCATGCGAAAATGGGTCTTATGTCATATGCGGCCCAAAGTTGGTCCATCCTAGCTTGTCCAACCGCGCAGTCTGGTCAGGTACTACGCTGACTGATATAGTAAGTCAAGCCATGATTCGTGGTCTCATATCCAAACTCGGTAGCTCCTGTGCGAAACTTTTACCGGAAATGACGGCACCGAGACGGGCGCTCGAACTTTGCGGATGCGCGTTATATGTATATATAATAGCGCGATGTGTTTTTTCTTGCCTCAAATTAGTAAGCCCAATCATCGTTTTGTTGTGTTCTTTGCTTCTACTATTAACGAGAAACTTCAACTGATACGAACATGAATTTTATTTTAATATGTTTATTTAATGCTCGAAAACTCATTGTATATTTAGACTACTACTTATAAAACAAAGTCGGGTTTTCAACATCTGTTTTCGGCATATAAATTGTTATTCCAAACCAGATTTACGCACTTTAACTGTACAAAATACCGTTAGGGCCACCGTGGTTACTCATTAAAATCCAGAGGGCGAGAATGCGAGAACGCGAAAGTACGATGACGACAGTGCGACAATACGATGGCGACAATGCGTTTCGTACGATTGCAAAAAACGCGCTAGTACGATGACGACAATGCGACAGTGCGACAATACAATGGCGGCAGTGCGATAGTACGGGGGCGACAATGCGATAGTCATATCGTACTGTCGCCGTGGTATCATCGCAATGTCGCCATCGTTCTATCGCATTGTCGCCATCGTATTGTCCGCACTGTCGCCATCGCATTTTCGAATTGCCGCCATCATACTATCGCGTTATCGCAATGGCACCATCGTACTATCGCACTGTCGGCTATCGCCATCGTATTGTCGCACTGTCGTCATCGTATTTTCGCACTGTCGTCATCGTATTATCGCACTATCGAACTGTAGTATTGTCGCCATCGTACTATCTCACTGTCGCCATCGTATTGTCGCACTGTCGTCATCGCACTGTCTGATTGTCGTCATCGTATTATCGCGTTCTCGCATTGTCGCCATCGTACTATCGCATTGTCGCCATCGTATTGTCACCCTGTCATCATCGTATTGTCACATTGTCGCCATCGTACTATCGCGTTCTCGCGTTCTCGCCCTCTGGATTTTAATGTGTAACCACGATGGCACTAACGGTATTCCGTAATACTGCTAAAGCACAGTATGATTAGGTCACTCCATTTGCTCAAATCTCTATGTCTATTTTAGTAACAACACATGTCTATGGAAGGATATTTAGGTAAAAGTTACATCATTCGTGTGAATATTTACATTATGACTGATGCTTATTCTAATTTGCTTTATGACAATTCCCAACATGCTTGTTGTCTATTCGTTTATACTTGATGATTGCTGCAACATTACATCATTCATGAATAATATTTACATTATGCGTGATGTTTATTCTAACATGCTTCATGACAGTTCCAACATGCTTGTTCTCTATCGGTTATACTTGATGATTGTTTCAACCTGCTTGGTGACTATCCAATGTTTGTGTGTTCATTATTCCTGAAACCAGTGGCTAATCGGTTTTGCCACTAAGCGGTCATTAACAACGGCAGTTAGCAACAGGCAGTAGCAGAATGCAAGTTACTAAATTATGACATCAGGTGGCGCGCGTTTATTTCCGTATGTTGAATAAATTACTTTTCGGAAAAAAAAGCGAAAACATCCGAATCATTTTGACTAGTAAACTGAATAAGCTGAATTAGTTCCCTTCGTTATATAATCTCCATTAAACTAAATACATTCATTATTGCCATGAAGACCAGTAAGTTTACACAATGAATTGACTGCCGTGAATGTTTTTGATATTTGTAAGATGCAATTGGCACTCAAGAAATTATACATGTATTTTATTAAGAACATAACGGGGCTGATGTGTTGGAATTGTGGCCCTTCCCTAGTCCAAATAATTACAGTAGACGTAATCTACCGATGTGCATTGCATATCGACCTCATATTTATAAAGTAGCCCAAACCCCCATTGCCACAGACCTGTGCGTGAAACTTTCAGATTTCTTTAGTCTGTTTACCATGCTATAATTACAATTTCAATAAACACATATTTATCATTTTATGACTATATAATGTCTGTGGAATACAGAGAAACCTGAAAGTTACAAGTACTCGTGTCTAGTACTGTACAACTATTGGTACTCCTCGTTGAGAAAACAACTACTTCATCTACATGTATTAAAATATCATAAAACATAATTTTCAATCAAGTTGGAAAAAATCAATAAATAAATGTCATATAAACAGGTTTGTCATGAACGTTGACGTCGCTCTTGGTTACCAGAAAAATTCCCACGCACGGATTTCAACCGTCATTGTTTACAATCAATTAAGTGCATAAGTACTTGAATTTGTATAGTGTTTTTTAAAAGTGTCCAGCTACAGGTGGTTAGCGTGTGGCTATAATTCTAGTTAGTGAAAACATATTTTGGAATGATAAGTAATCATATTATAACGAAAAATCAACTTTTCTTAAAAAAAATAAGTTAAATATATATTCAACAAGGTATCCAACTCGAAATCATCCGAAAACGGGATGCATCGTTTTAAACAGCCATTACTTCATCAATTTTGCAGCGATTTTCACGATCTTGGTCTTATTCAACGCAGAAATAAATTTCCTTTCTGGAAATGTATATGTCTTGCAATATTTTTACAAATACTGGGTCAACTTTTAAGAAATAACACGATACACAACTCGCGTGACCCAGCTGTGATCGATCAGACAGTATTCATGACTGAAATCTTCACGGGGAAATGGGCATTTTCCCTGCAAAGTTCACGAACCTCGATACCATAATTCAATAAAACGTATGAAAAAAACATTCTTACCGTGCTTGCCGTAGAATTATGCATCAAAACTAACTGTCCAGCGCATTTTCAAACCTTTGTTTACATACATTTCAACCAACTGACATTTTAACACAAGAGTGATTTCATTGCTCCAATGCGGAGTTGTGTCTTTACAACTGGAGATTTCATTCATAAATACGGGTCTGATCGATCACAACTGGGTCAAGCGAATTATGTATAGCTTTATTTCTTAAAATTTGACCCAGCATGTGTAGAAATATAACAATATATATACATTTCCTAAAAGGAAATTCATTTCTGCGTTGAATAAGACCGGGTCATGAAAATCGCTGCAAAATTAATTTAGTAATGGCTGCTCAAAACGATGCACCCCGTTTTCGGATGATTTCGAGTTGGATACCTTGTTATATATAAAACGGTAGTGATTTTTTTTATAGAAAATTTGATTTTTCGTTTTAATATGATTATTTATCATTCAAAAAGATGTTTTCACTAATTATTATCATAGCCACACGCTAACCACCTGTGTCCAGCACGTGTGCCGGAGAACAGGGCTTAATGTATTTTTTGTTAAGCTCTATAATATTTATACCCAATCTGTATGAAAAAAATGTCGGTGAACATTATTCCGGTGTTAATTTTTGAAAATATTGAGGCATTCGTTAATTATGGATCTAAACGGAACATTAATCCGCAAAAAAAACACCGGGCATATTGCATATTAGATCGGACACATGAAATTATTTCGAAAGAAAGCAATAAGAGTTTCAATTCTACATGAGTAAGTCTCGCTGTGCACGATTACGCTCTTACTGCTCGTATATATTTGACTCTTGGCAAATACCTAGTGTTTATTTTGCTTAATCTAAATTGTGTCATGCATCTATATGTACTTAGAGCAGCATGACCAACAGCTCTTTCATATGTGAAAGAGATTGATACGAAATACCTACCCATCTATAATAAAGTTTATATGTGCACTTCAATATTATAGTTTTAAAAGCATTTTATGTGGTGCAATATAAAAGTACTCTAGTAAATTTGAAATTATGTAATCGATTTCCTCTCAACATACATTCAAAGTTCCAGATAACTTTTTCAGCAAAATCTTGGTTTACACTCTATACTAATCCAGCCTTAAAGTCTATTATTAATTCTTTTTTTTCATGTAAATATAATTTTTGGCACATCCGCATTTAGGTTTATAGTCTAAGAAGAGCTCATGACAATTGCCGGGTTACAGCAGACTTTTTTGCGATAAAAGGACCAGATAATGGAAAACGTTCGGCTTTTCGACTGTTGTAAAGATGGTCTGTTATTCATAATAACGTTAAAGTGCTGTTGATTTCATAATTGTAATGAGGGCCTAGACGAGTGGGAACTCATTGATAAAATGTTTACATTATATGCATTGATATTGAGTTTTACGCATGATCACACATTTTGAATTCTTATTTTATTTTTCCAATGTGTAACCGTACGCACAGAATTTAAGTCTACTTTTTTACTAAATTTAATTCAATTTTTTACGACTTTAAGCGTCTTATCTGGAGCTCTGCATACATGCATTAGTAGCATATATTGAAATATATCCATAGACTTTCTTTGGTTATTGAAGGTAAATTACTGTACAAAAATTATGGTTAGTCATTAACCAAAAAAAAGTTAAGTCTACAAACACGCGGTTAATTTCGGTTCAGTAGCAAATATCTTACAAAGGTGCGCAACTTCTCCTATAACATAAAATTTCCGTTATACGCCGTAAATTTCCGTAGTCCTCCGTAGCATTTCGGAATGACTGTCAATTGACATCATTGTATCATGCATGATAGTAATGTTGCTTTGTGCTTGGGTGAAACTCACATCTTACCATCGCGTTAATTTATTAAACGCATTAATATTTGATTCCATTATGCACTGCGCCTATTGCACAAGTCTCTATGCACAAACCAACATACACATATGCAGCATGCAATTAACGAACAAGAATGTTGCATCTGTACACATGCATGATACCATTAAGCAGAATGTAAATAGACATTGGACATCAGGCAAGATGTAAGTGTCATCAAGCATGAAAAGGTGTCTATATACTAATTGAAAGTACCATCAAGAATCATGACACAGTCACAAAGAAGGATGTAATTTTTACCTAAATACCCTTCCATATTTGTCGGCACTGTGTGTTTGCTTAATTTCACTGAAGAACGTCTACTGGTAAATCTTACAAAAAAAGTGATAAATAAGACTGAGTAGCAATTTTTTCGGCGTTGCTGTTTAACGTCAAATTTGGCCTTTCAACGAACTTCTTAAAAGCCCATTGAATTTTAATGAAGAAGTTTCCCGCTTGTAGGTCCGAATGAATTAAATCAAATTTTGCAATTGGCAATTTGATAGAAATCCCCATAAAACATTGCACATAGCTTTCTGAAATAAACAGGCCACATTGAACGCATTCACGATATCCAACAGCTCTCTTTGGCAAAGACCTATCTAGTGTTTCTTGGCCGTGTAAGATCTATAATTAGAACATCGTCACCTAAACATCTACTAATAGAAGAGCATATTTTGGGGAAACAAATTCAATAAGAATATAAAACGTCCACGATCAATAATGTGTAGTTTGTTAAAGATATCACGGCAGTAAAAATATAGCACTTTAAAGAGACCACAATCTGGTACATTTGGTCAATTGTTGCGTCCGTGGCGGACAATACATTTTTAAAAAGAAAGCGTACAAAAAAGCAAACACAAAGTTCTTCGTTAGCTTGTTTTAATCTTAAAAACACATAATCGACAGTCATTCCAGTCAAATACAATACTAACAGTCAGCACTCTAGAGATCAAAATTGCGGATATAAATATTTAATTCAGGGATATCAAGTGTATCAAGTTCGAATTCCGGAAAAAATAGCCGGTAGTCTGGGGCATTAGGTCCCTTACAGGGATAAAAGGTAAATCCCCGCCCGAGCCGTAGCTAATTGATTTATTGTAGTCTTTCTAGTTGCAATTTCTGGTGAGTACAATGCGGAATATTACGGATATTTGCAACATGTCGAAGATTTTCGGAAAGTAGCGAAGATGTTTTCGTCAGTTAATATTCATGTCCGTGCCGGCCGCTAACTTATCAGAATCAATAAAAAGAACCAGGACAAATCGGTACCGATCGCAAATTTCCGGAATTCCGATAAAGCTTCAACATAATTTGTTCTCAAATGATCGCGTACTCGAACGAATATGTCCCTACGCCTCCAACTCCCTTTAAATCTCATCGGACGTACATTGATCTCAAAATCTATCCTTGACGACTCAAATCATATTTCCTGAATAGTTTGGCCTATTGACGTCCCTGTAATTATAACAATGGTCTTTTGGATAAACACCGCTAAGTTGTTGCAATATAATAACCGTTTAAAATAGTTACCGGTTTTCATTTAATAAAATGATTAAGTCATATTCGAGATTTCAGCGATTGTCAATATTTTGCTTTTGTTTCTCATAAGCATATGGTGCTTGGTATCTGCTATTGACTCCTATGTAGATTGCAAATATTACATAACCCTTACAGCGGCCGAGCGCAGATATCTGCACTTGGCCGCTAAAAAGAAAAATCTTTGCGCATTAATTTAATTCAAATCTCATTATCATAATCAAAATCATCATCATCGTCGTCGTCGTCACTACTACCACCACCACCATCATCATCATCATCATCATCATCATCATCATCATCATCATCATCATCATCATCTTCTTCTTCTTCTTCCTCCTCCTCCTCCTCATCATCATCATTAACAACAACAGCAACACCAACTTAACATCATCATCAAACAACAATAAACATCGGTAGCATACAATGTGCTTCATCAACCATACATAATTATATGCGTTAAAACACCATAATAGAACAGCATGAATGAAGCTGTCTATTACTCTTTTATATTTCCTATACCAATATTTTTTTTCGTTAATTGAAGGACTAGTTGAAATCTTCTATAAAAGCCCCCCCCCCCCCCCAAAAAAAAAAAAAAATAAAAAAAAATAAAACATAATAATAATAACCCTAGCAAACAACAATAAACATAGGTTAGTTAGTATACACTGTGCTTTAGCAACCATGCATAATGAATGTTTTGTGACTTCGGACCGTTGTGATCAAATTTAAAAAAGCAAGATGGTATGTATGCGGCACACAACACATAGATAATTATAGTTTTGTACCTTAAACGTAGTTCATCAAAATAAAGATAAGTTATTATCTATGTAATACTTAAATTAGGTTTATAACGTATGCATATTTGTCTAAAACTTGTGAAATGTGATTCGTAAGCCGACGACAACATTATCATTCGGACCCTTCTCCCCACCTAACAATCGAGATTAAACACCTGTGGAGATCCCGATCTTATCAATGAATAAACCGGTTCAATGATGTCAAGTCAAATAAAACATACTATTACTATCCAAATAAATATCTATCAAAAAATGTAAATTGATATACCTACTTAACTAAAACTAAACTTAAACGATTAGCAACAAAAATATATAAAGAAGAAGCAGGCAAAGTAGACAAATTAATTGTAACATATGTTTTCTCAGTCTCCCACTGTTGAACAATATAAATAGTATTTATCGCCACCCCAAAAGGGATCTTTATCACACGTTTGGCTCAACTAATATATAATTGTGACAGGACAAACTGTCAACAAATACCTTGTTAATGTTTTATACATAACTCCAATCAAAGGTTAACTTCCAAGGAAACTGCGGCATGTTAAAACTGTTGATTATGACAAAATGTTGTTTAGTACAAATCAGTACAATAGCGTCTGTTATGTGGCCTATACTAATCCAGTTAAATAAAACTTTAATCGCAGAAAAGTTTAGATTCTTTACACCTTTAAAGGGGCCTTTTCACAGATTTTGGCATTTTTTTTTAACTTATTCATTAAATGCTTTATATTGATAAATGTAAACATTGGATCATAAAAGCTCCAGTAAAAAATCAAGAAAAAAAAATTAAAAAAAAGGAAATGTACATTGCCCGGAGCAGGGTTCGAACCAGTGACCCCTGGAGTCCTGGCAGAGTCCTGTAGTATAAACGCTTAAGCCTACTGAGCTATTCCGCCGAGTACACATTCTCGACGTATTTTATACCTTATATAAGCAATCTTCGTAGTTTCACAAAATTTAACGACAAAAACAGAACTCTCCAAATTATTCAATCGTTTCGCGTTGCAACGCTTTATAATTTTTAGGTTTTAAAATCATCAAAAGATGCATATAATGGCTATATTAGAGCATGGTTAATGTTCAGTATTACTGTTTCCTCACAAATATCATAACTAAAACGAAAACTTACGAATCTGAAACAACTTTTTTCAATTTTGTCAATTTACCAAAGCGTGAAAAGATCCCTTTAAGAAATTATATATAACAGTTCTTTCCTGTTTTAACAAAATGATACATTTAAAAATAAATTATGAAGCATCGCTAGCAATATTAGAAAGAGAAGTAGAAGGAGAATTATTATCAATAGTAGCAGTAGCAGCAGCAGCAGCAGTAGCAGCAGCAGCAGCAGCAGTAGCAGTAGCAGAATCAGTAGCAGTAGCAGTAGAAGTAGCAGTAGCAGTAGCCGTATCAGTAGCAGTAACAGTAGCAGCAGCAACAGCAGCAAAAGCAGCAGCAGCAGCGACAGTGGCAGCGGCAGTGGCAGTGGCAGTAGCAGTAGCACTATCAGTAGCAGCAGCAGCAGCAGCACTGGCAGCGGCAGTGGCAGCGGCAGTGGCAGTGGCAGCGGCAGCGGCAGTGGCAGCGGCAGTGGCAGCGGCAGTGGCAGTGGCAGCGGCAGCGGCAGCAGTAGCAGTAGCAGTAGCAGTAAGAGTAGCCGAAGCAGTAGCAGTAGCGGCTTTTTGCTTTTTTATTTTAGAAGTGTTTGTCGTATAAGAAGAACGCAAGGAAGACAAATTAATTGTAACATGTGTTATCTTAGTCTCCGTTGTAGTAGTATTTGTTGTATCTACACAGCCATTTTTCAGTCACCTGAGAGACATGTTTTTATAAGAGATTTAATTGTGGACCAATACATCGTGTATTAATATCAGTGTACCCACTGGGACACCACATGGGGCGAGGATTAACAGATAAACTAGGCCTTCAATTAATTATGCGCCTAGAGGCAAACAATACTATAACTTACTGATAATTTTAGGATTGGGATGTGTTTGTATCTTATTTGAAATTAGCTAGCTTAATTCAAAAACTAATTATAGCCTCAATATTATCACAAGAACATCATCACATATTCATTGTGCAATATATAATCATATCACCATCACAATATGCCAGAGCGTTAGTATTTATTGTGCATACATATCCTACAGCAACATTTACAAAACTTATTACAAACCAACCGCTCAAGCTTTAATTAAGATTGATTTCAATGTATATTATGACATACATTAAAGATCACTGTCAATTAATTAAAAAATAGCGTGATACTTCGTACTCAGCGATTTAAATAAAAGAAACGTTGCGTACATATTAATTGGGGTTAATAAAAAAAGTCTGCAATTAAAATAATCAAATTTAAATAATACTAGATTTAGTTTCAAATTGTCGCTCAAAAAATGTATCAGTTATATCAGTTACTAGGGAATCGATTTGTTTAATCTCCGCAATCCAATAATAATTATGGTGTTTGTATGACAAATTAATAGCTATTCGTCATTGAATGTATGATACTCATAAAAATATTGAAACAATAACCACAACAACAACAACATATGTGATTATGTATATATCTTCTTCAGATACTCTGTGTCATACTTTCAAAATTATCCTCATAAGATTCATAATAATAAAATAAACACTATTGCAATCTTAGTAAAAACCAACTTAGCCGTTATGCTAATGATTTTATGTTCAGTATGCGTGTACATTTCAATATTATATAACAACAAGTGTTCACAAATACCTATGTTTAATAAATATTAAAAACATGAGAACCAATGAAGGTATTTCATTTTAATAGACTAGTTTTACCGTGTGTGTACATTCATATAAAATCTTTTGAAAATCACACTTGAGATAATGTCTTTAGGTTTTGCTATTTCTAATCGATTTAAACACCATAAAACCACCGTATTTTCTCTTACGTTCTAAATTTTTTTACATTTCCTTTTTAAGCCAAAATATTTATGTTTTCATGATTCTAAATTTTCGGACATACGGATTTTCGTACAGTCAGTTAAACAGCGCTATTTTATCAGATTTTGACCCTGTTTTTGCTTATCTGATGACCCTTCGGTCATGCATTTTTACAACCGGATTAAAGTAATAAAACAGAATCATGCCTAAGGGCAATCGACCATTACATTTGCGTACTTGGGTAAATTACCTTGTAAACCTCTAATAAGCAATGGTTCCTTCCAACAGCGTTTGAAATGATATCGTATTAAGAAAGCCAAACGTTTATTGTTTTTACTTTTTATATATTATTTCAGTTGATTGCAAAGCTGTTAAGTTGTATTTTTAAAGTAAAGAACGAAGGGAACAACACAATAAAATGATGTACACTGATGTATTATTTCTACTTCAATTAAATAATTGACAAACAAACATAACACACTTGTCTCTAAATATTTTTCGTATTTAAATTTTCCAACACGAAAAACAATATCTTTAAGTGAACGGAAACTTATAATTATTACGGCATATAGTAAAAGCAGAGTTGTCTGAACCATAAGTAAAATAAAAAATAAAAAATGACACAGCTTATTTTTCCCTCAAGTGTTAATGATAATATGGATAAACAATTAAAAATACATAAAGTCAATTGTGTTGATTACTCGTTATTGAAATATTGCAATGCCAATTATAAGACATCTGATTAAAAACAAAATGTATGGTGGAATACCTAATCTGGAAATACAACTAATGATACTATTAATGCAACAACAACAATCACATCGTTTCAAGCGCAATCAGAAAACTGCTACAGCTTTGTATTAACAAACATAAATATGTTTGTGCTTATAGATTTAGATAAACTTCAAATCTTTAAGCGTGCTATGAATTGAATATAATTTATATTTAAAAGTTTTTCTACTCTGTTGATAACTAGCAACAGCAAAAAGGAAGATACCATTTTTTATCATCTAATTTTATTTATATTTCATTGTTTATTTGTTTATGATCACAAGGATTGTTTGGATAACAGAGTGTGTCTAGATATACCGGTACCCTTAAAAATATTTTTATGAATTGCAATTAAGCGTAGAAATTAAACAGGCCCTAATACAGACACCATTTTTATCGGAATGCGATTATAGTTTCAATAGCAACTCGTAACGCTTTTTGGATTGAATGTGTAATGACTACTTTAAGCGACAAATTGACTTGGTCAAATACTGCATCTTAAACGGATAAATAATATTATCAACATTATTATTTAGTTATTAATACATTAAGCAGCAAACTCTATTAATCAAAAAGATTTGATATAACATCCGAATTCACTGCAAAAATGAGCTGAGCGATAGGTTTTACGGTTGTTGAAATTGTTCATGATGAGAATGACGATGACGACGATGATGACGATGACGACGACGAGGAGGAGAACAACGACGATAACAATGACGATGATGATGATGATGATGATGATGACACTGATGATGATGATCACGACGATGACGACCATAACGATGTTGTTGGTGATAGTGACGATAATGCTGCTGCTGTTGCTGATGACGATGCTGCTGCTGATGATGCGGTGGAGGCGGAGGAGCAGGACGAGGACGAGGGCGACGACGACGACGACGATGATGATGATGATGATGATGATGATGATGATGATGATGATGATGATGATGATGATGATGACGATGATGATGACGATGATGATGACGATGATGATGATGATGATGATGATGATGATGATGATGATGATGATGATGATGATGATGATGATGATGATGATGATGATGATGATGATGATGATGATAATGATGATGATAATGATGAGATGATGATTATGTTGATGATGATGATCATGATAACGTTGATAACGATGATGTTGATGAAAATAACGATACTGTAAGTAGTTAATTAACTCATTAATTGTTATTATAATACACAAGCACATGCTAATGGATCTGTATCCGCAAGGCGGTCAAATGAAAACTCACTTGGTATAAATATGAAAAATTGAATCAAAATATCATAATGCGGAGTGTTAAAATGTGTTCAAATCTAGCGAAATTGTTGCAGTACTTTTCTACCGAAACCAATGCTTAGCCCAGTTATTTTAAAAATAATTTCAAAATACCACGATACACGTCAATTGGCTAACAAATACATTTGTAAGTTTAACCTCACTCAAAAACGGTATTTATTGAAGACAGGGCGTCAACAATGTCCGAGTTTCTTCAACGTAGCTTAAGTACCTAAAGTACCTTTCCGTTTGATTTATCGCAGGATCCTGGGTCCGCACCCACAGTCTTTTAAAGTGTCTGCATTAAAAAAGTTAATAATTGTTGTTTGTAATAATCTTTGACAGCTCATAAAAACATGTAAATCCTCAATTCGTAGAGTTTCAGTATGATTTCATTTATTTAAAAAATAAAGACGGTTAACATATTTTATACACACATATATTAGTAGCTATACGCCATATAACATAGGACATAATGTATATTATAAATCAAAGCGCTGAAGGCACTTTAGTTGTTCGCTGTTGTCGTCCTTGATAAGCTTGTTCGCATTGCATATGCTTATCATTGTGCACAGGCTAATCTTATTTGACGTGCATTAAGCCTCGTTTTCCATGAAAGCAGCCAATATGTGCATATTTTAATGATAAACACTAGACTGGCCAATGGCGTTTACAAGCTGGTATATACATTCACTGCTAGAGCAGAATCATTTGTCGTCTGCTGCAGACAGGCAGTGGTAATCGTTCCTAGCAGAGTGAGTTGTGGTTCTTGCCGTACTTAAGTCTTCTAAGCACCTACTGATTTGCATTTATTACCCATTCTCTTGAAACGCCGACTAATAAAGTGCGATAAACCGCCTTTAAGCACTTGGCACATTAACAAATAAGAACATTCCACACCTAACCGAGAACCGACGTCTTTAATCGCGAAACTATTACCAGAAATTGAATACCGCCAGAAACAACAATGAGCTCACTTCGATTAAATATAAATACACTATATTCATTGCGTCCTAAGCAATCAAACATATCAACCGAAAATACCAGCGAATACAGTATTATATATGACATCGATCTTATATATCGCCTCAGACATGCGAGAGCGCCACGATGAGTGAAGAGTGTGTGTATGAGAGTTTGTTTACAGGTCCTACTGGCCTCTTCACGAGATTTGTGTAGCCCGACCTGAATGATGAATGAAATGGATGTAGTAACATTTATATGAACATGATATATCCGTACCAATATCCATGCGAGCATATACTAATAATAATTAATTTTTTAATCGCCATAAGCTTGAAAATAAACGTAAATAGATACAACAAAGACCAATTCGGAGACTTTAAAAATTTTTAATTACCTCCCCTGCAATAGAAAATATATATGGAGACTCGCATTCTATGGAATATCAAAATCTCAATATATCTTTCTCCGAAATTTTTTTCTGGTAAAAATCATCTTAAATGTAGCTGTATATTCGTATGTAATTAATTAAACAAGAGTTATAAAAAGGCATCGCAAAAAATATCGCGTTTTACTTGAATAAGTTACCTCCCTTAAACCTATCGGAATATCAAAAATACGTATATAAACAAAACGCGTTCCTTGCATAAGTGATAATAAAGCGCGTGCCCGTGCCACTCGTCCTCCAAATACTTACTAAATATAGTACAACGTATCTACAATCATTGCGACTAACTCATACCTCAGTAAATAAGTAACCAGGATAAATATACGTTTAGGTAATTAAGATATAAAACATACATATAAAAATTTACATGTTCCCTGTCTGCCGAACCCGATCCATGGACTATAGCCACAAGAGGTTTCTATGTACCTATGTAGCCGGATTGCGCCCTCAGAGCGCCCAACACCGACACAGATCACGCTACTCTCCGGTCAAACACAATACTAAATAGGACTGCTGCCTTTGTCACCATATTATCAGAATCATTAACGTGCAAAATGGAAACTTTCAACTGTCCTTTCACTTCATACTTCATACATAAGCCATTGCCGATCTTAAATGATCGCTTATTTCCGAGAGATGCATTTTATTTTTTTCAAACTTCGAATTTTGATATATGTTTAACTTATTCATTTAGATTACATTATTTTCACTATAAATATTGACTTTGATCCAATTATCATCTGAAAAATACGATTTCGCGATTTCTTCAAAGATCGAGCGAGCCTTTTTACCTGTTTACTTATATATATCTAATTTAAGGTTACACAGATGTAAAGTGTCGTGGCCGAGTGGGTAAGGCGATGACATTGAAATCTTTTGGGATTTTCCCGCGCAGGTTCGATTCCTGCCGACATCGCATACTTTTTGCGACGCGTTTTATTTCTTTTCTAACGTAATTTGATTTAATATAGCACATAAGCTATGTTTATTGTTAAATATGTTGAAAATTGTATGCACATCCTTCAATTTTAAAATTAAAACAACGTTATGGCTAAATTGATTAATTTACTGCTGAAAATACGAATGATGCATGTTGCATTTTTATTTTTATTTCAAACAGTAAACGGTAAATCTGTCTATTTTTTGGTATTTTTGCTGTATATAGTGTTTCTATAAAAACTTAGTTTAAAATATAACTTAAATGATACTATTTTGAATTTTATGACACTTTGTTTTTAACCGACCCAATTTTTACTTGGCTGAAATCACTTACATTTCATGGCGCTATTCCATAGATTAAAATTTGTAAAAAATAAATGTCTGTAAAAGAATACTTATTTCATCTTGTTTAAACTTTAAACACCTTTACTGCATCTGTACACACCAACTGCATGCCCATATTTGGAAATTTGAATGAATTATGGAACTTTTATATACCCCAGGGGTGAAAATAAACTGGACAAAAGCCGAGCGTGAGGGTGGTTTTGAAAAAATCGGTTTATTTTTTTTTAAGCATGGAAAGCTACCTACAAATTTGCATGTAGTTTAGTGAAATGATGCTGATTAGGAAAATAATTAATTAAATTATATTTGGATATGTGCCCATTAGAGGTGCGCAAGCTTAAAAAGGTAGAATTACCGAAATTCCCGTTCTTACACGTTGTAGCATGGATCGGGTATTGAACACGATACACGTGTGTATTAGCACCCTACTGTAGTCCCGGCGGGGTAATCAACTGCACCAATACACCGGTAAGCAACCAGGGGAATATCATATGAAAAAAGAACTATCATGCATGTTTGATTTGTTAGAGTGTGTCACAAAATTTCCCTAACTGCCGATGTCGGCTATAATTTCGGTATAAACATGCAAAGAAATTAACATATATATAATGTTAATGCCGATATGTTATTGGACATTTTGTATGTCAAATGTTCATTATTTGTATTAAAATAAAGACGATTGTATTGAACACGATACACGTGTGTATTAGCACCCTACTGTAGTCCCGGCGGGGTTATCAACTGCACCAATACACCGGTAAGCAACCAGGGGAATATCATATGAAAAAAGAACTATCATGCATGTTTGATGTGTTAAAGTGTGTCACTAAATTTCCCTAACTGCCGATGTCGGCTATAATTTCGGTATAAACATGCACAGAAATTAACATATATATAATGTTGTTGCCGGTATGTTATTGGACATTTTGTATGTCAAATGTTCATTATTTGTATTACAATTAAGACGATGCTTATTTGCCAGAAAGCGTTTATTTCAAATTCAAAACAAGCAATAATCATACATAATACCAAAATATAAAACTAACAAAATGACAACACTCTCGCTTAACGCAATGTTCAGAAGCACGCGCACTTAACAAAATTATTGCAACTAATGCAAGCTGTAATTAATATGTGACTACTTGCTATACAACCAGTATCATGCGAAAATTGATCTTATTTAATTGTGGTTCCCTCTTTGAATTTATGTTGCCTGTCGACTTTTAGAATAATGTGTCAGTAAGAAATGTATTGCTTGCTCTACAACCAGCATCATGCGAAAATGGATCTTATTTAATTGTAAATCCCTCTTTGAACTTAAGTTGTCAGTCGACTTTTAGAATAATGTGCCAGTAATAAATGTTTTTCATCAGTTTCACATGTTTTTTTAAGAAAATTTAGTGAAAGATGCAAATGTGTCTTATTTATTTTTTTCTGTGTCTTCAATGTATCTTATTTATATGTGACTGCGTGCTTATTTTTTTTTCAAGAAATGAAAGATGCAAATGTGTCTTATTTTAATTTTATCCATGTCTTAAATGTGGCTTATTTATATAAGATAAAATGATATACTGCCAGTGTCATGCAAAAAAGGATCTAATTTCTTAATATCCACATTCACGCTTTGTTCTTTATTAGCACCGTCTTTAATTAGGCTATCTATTTAAAGTACAGATCACTGTGAACTTAATAATTGTGCAACGGTGATGTTGATCCATTATCGTTGTTAATTTAAAATGTAGACAACAAGTTAGCAATTAATGAAATCAGTTATTTTGGAAGTAAATCTAATTTTTTCTGTACAGTAGCCAGGTGGATGTGTATTGAGCGGATAAGATAGGGATCACCACAACAAGTTTCTAATACACAGTATAGACTTCCCATATTATTGTATTTGTTATTTACCTGATTGGAATAAACAAAGTGTTAGAGATCATTTCATGTGAAAAGCAGGATTTCTGACATAATTTCAATCGTTTTGCTTTTATACACAATTTCATGGAACAATGAATATATTGGCGCGATGGAACACAATTTATAAATCAAGCTGACAGTATAGTATCATTTTTTAATTATGTGTAATTTAATTCGCATCTCTCCCTTAACTCGTTCAATGACACGTGAACTTATATCAATTATAAAACATCACCTGCATCATTAAATATTTTTTTTTAATTATGAAAACATATATGTTCTACATGGTTTTGTTTAGTTTTTTTTCTCAACCAGAGAGACATTATAAAACATTGTTATATATAAAGCGCTTTACTTTTCTACATTACATAAATATATATCGATTTTTTTGTTAAGTGTACGTGCTTGACATATTTATAAAAAGGCAGTGTTTATTTTTGTAATAAAATCGAAAATTGACATTTAATTTGATGCAATCCACATTGTTTAGCGGCCAAGCGCAGTATTCCGCTCTCGGCGGCCGATGGTGTATTGCAATATATACAATGAAAAGCTGTGTTTCTGACATAATTTCAATCGTTTTGTTGACGCGGAAGTGCTTTTTGGTGGCCGAAAATACTATTGTTCCCTTTATTTAAACCTAAATCAGTATTTTTTTACACTTGAAGGTTTGTACAGCGGGGATTTCGGTACCGGCGCGGGTTTATGTGCTTGTTAAGAATTACCGAAATCCCCGCTAAGAGGCAACATATTATCCTGATTTATGCTTTGATTAAACATTGATAACTAAATTGCAAAAGTGTATAGCATATTGTAAATAAGGTAGTACGATATCATTTGTTTCATAAGATTTGTTTGGAAAATACTTTCTGAAGACTTATTATTACTATGTCATGTTATATTTACATATACTTTTGTGTAACCAATGTTTTAAATGTACATTTTACCTTTTTTACATTCGTTTACACATTTTTCACATTAATAAACTATTTAATAATGGAAAAAATATTCTGATAAGAGTGTTTAAATGATTAACACTAATATGATTGTGTACAACTCAACATTAATGCAAAGCCAAAACCCAAACATAATGACATATAGACCCTTTAAGGCGTAATATGGGGGATTGGCGTAAACATGGGTGATTTCGGCTCTGGGCGTACGAATGTAGCAGTACCGAAATCCCCGCTAATTATTTTCCAAAAGAAGTAACCGAATGGGAGATAATACATGTCACTGGTTGCTAATGAAAAAAAACACTATAATAATTTTGTTGACACTTGAAGGTTTGTACAGCAGGATTTCGGTACCCGGCGCGCGTTTAAGTTCTAGTGTAGAATTACCGAAATCCCTACTGAGAGGCAACTTAATGCTGTCAAGAGTGCTTAATAATTAAAATTAATATCATTTTTTTGCACCTTAACATTCATGTGAAGTCAAAAACCATTCATACCGATGACCTATTGACCCTTTAAGGCGTAAATATGGGGATTTCGGTACTAGGCGGGCGAATGTAGAATTACCGAAATCCCCTTTTCATCATCGCACATTAGTGTAACATAAATTTTAACACAATATATGTAGGGAAACTCATATGATTCGCGTAATGTGAAAATGATTATTATGCTATAATTCGACCACGAAACTTAACGTGACTTAATACCGGACATTATGGAATGGAGCTACGCTTGCCGTATTTGACATAAGACCCATTTTCGCATATTATCTTATCAATGCTTATATGAATTTGATTGCTATAATATAATGCGTATTCGACACGGAATTATTGTCAAGGTTTTTCATTTTGTCAATATTTATCATAGCAGGGGACATTGCTGACATCAATATGGATACTGTTTTCATTTTCTGTCGAGAAATGATATGACTTATTATCAAGATTATTTTATAGTACGGTAGCGTTCTCTTCACAAGTGAGATTTATTTGTACTGGTAAATTGCTCTTATACTCACCATTCGGACTCGACGATCGGCTCGAATAAAAATGTTAGTCGCTTAAAAGTACAAATTCATCATATTGAGCACGAGTATTGTTATTATTATTATTATTATTATTATTATTATTATTATTATTATTATTATTATTATTATTATTATAATTATTATTATTATATAGCTTTTAGAAACTTATACCTTAAAAAAAATCCCATTGGAAAAAAAAATCCCATGGGAAAAAAATCCCATGGGACAAAAAAATCCCATGGGACAAAAAAATCCCATGGGATTTTTTTATTATTTTAAAACACGATTTAACGCGTTGAAATCGCGAGAAATGCTCATCATTTGTTAAAAGGTAGTGTTTCTGAAGGTTACATGAATAAATCTCTAAAAATCAGAAAAAAATCCCATGGGATTTTTTTTTCCCATAAAAAAATGGGATTTTTTTTCTATCAAAGTAAATTGAACGAAAATAAGCACAAATGCTTTAACAATGCTTAAAATCGATAACTAAGCACAAACGAACGTGTTTTATGTTTTTGAAAATCCCATGGGATTTTTTCTCCCATAAAAAAAGCTGGAGAAAAATCCCATGGGAGAAACCAAAATTCCCATGGGATAATGAAAAATCCCATGGGATATTACGAAAATCCCATGGGAACCCCAACTTTGCAAATAAAGTTCATAGTGAAGAAAACGCATTTAACAAGCAAAAATAACCAATTATTAATCACAAGTTAGACTTTTATCTTATACTTTATCACAAATAAGCAAACCTTCAAGAAAAAGGGTACTTAAGTTTGCGAAATTTCGGTTTCGCAAAGTTTTTCCGGTGGCCGTTTAAATTCACACATCAATTAAGAATTTGATACTATGTCCCGATGTATTATGTAAATTTATCCCTTTGAAAAAACGAATACAAATTGCTTCAACAAATGTGTAACCCACGTTATTCAGAAGTCAAGATCATTTAAGTGGTCAATTAAAAATGTTGACGACTTTGCTTTTAGCCGGGTGTACATGGATTCCATACATCGCTTAATGATTATGCAAAACAATGAAATTGCTAATGTTCAAATACTCAATCTTTCCAGGTAAAAACAAAACTTTTAGACCAATGCGCAATGGAATGTAAGATTATTACCAAGGCGTTTGCTTCGCATTTACTAGCAGAAAAGTCACACATTAAGGAAAAAATTCTTCGTGAAAACCAATCGTATGATGAGAAAACATTCGATAAAATCGAACTTGCGGTGAAAAACAAAATACATGCTGCTGCATATCAGTCATTGGATTCTTTGGAAGAGGAACGCCACCTTATAAAAAAAGCTCAAAACAAAATCGAATCTGAGTTCAAAAAAGAATTCAAAATGATGGAAGACGATTTGCAAAAGGTGACATTAGATTTGCTAGGTCGACAGTCCAGCACACTACTAGGTTTGTTAAACTATATTATAACCCCTTGTCGTGAATATCCGATCGATAATGCACCGTTTTCATACTGTTTTTAACGATGCTGCTTTAGCGAAGCAGCAAGTCTTAGTTATCATACCATGAAAACATTCTTCACGATGGCGACCTATGTTAAAGACCGAGCCAGCCCGATTGAGTTAGCTAAATATTCTCAATCGGCAAACCTCGCTGATTATCATTGATAAGGGTAAAGGCAGCATGGTTTCCGTCCTCTTTCAAATTTATCGAGAGGTTCGGGAGAGGAACCAGACAAGAAACTGCCAGGCAGCACTTCAAACGCTGTGACGCTGGGAAAACCCCAAATGTAGTTATTTTTAGATTTGATTAAGAATGTAACCCGCATCCCAGTTTCGCTGAATGAGTCAAGTTCCACACGGGTACTACTTCCCCGTACGCCCAATTGTTTGTTTGTACCCAAGATTTTTGGTACCTTATTTTTTTCGTACCTAATTTTTTTTCGTACCCATTTTTTGTACGTACCCAAATTGTGTTCGTACCCAAATTTTTTGTCGTACCAATTTTTTTTTCGTATCCAAATTTTTTTTTTTGACATTCTTTTTGTACTCAAATTTATTTTCGTACCCGAATTTTCGTACCTACCTACACAATTGTGGTGATGCAAACTTAAATTGATGCTTTTATATCCATCCCTTTCAAAAGCATCGTCACACTAGTACTCTCAGTATTTTGATTATGAATCTGTTATCGTAAATTACCTGAACCGATTTATATTACAATCATGGTTTAACAGAAACAAGGATTCTGATTATGGGTGAAATAATATTCAACTTATTTTAAAAATACATTAATGCCCTTATATTTATATAGATTCAGAACCAGAGAGTTCAAAACGCTTTGAGAAAATAAAGAAATATTCAACTGGTGCAAAAATAGCGCTAGGATTAACATCGCCTCTGTGGATGCCTCTTGGAGTCATTGTGATTGGTGTAGGTATGCCTATAAAAATTGGCGTTGACTATATAACAGATAAAATGAAGATAAAAAAGTTCTGCAAAAAGTCTGCTAACTTCATTGAAGAATGGATTGAAGAAATATTAAAAGAACATTTCAACACGGAGAAATTAAACGAAATGGTTCACAGTCGATACATGTCAAGATTGAGGCGTCATATCAATGACATGTTCAATGACACTGTTCCAGCCAAAATAGCCTCAAACAGAATGCTTATTCTAATTATCACAGCAGAAACAAGATCTGCCGCAGAGGTACATCAAGAATTTAATGCCACAAAAGAAAGAATACATTTAATCAAACGACAAATGGAGACCTTCAAAGGCAACTTTCTTATTGACCAATCCGAAATATACTAATTATGAACTATATTGATCGCTGACCTTTGCGTATGTTCCTAATGGACGTGAAAAGTGAAAGTACTAACTATTGCATAGTATGTAAATGTGTAAGGATGGCCGTTTTTAAATATGTTTCCATGATAAACAGATTTTGGTAATGAAATTTCTTAATTATATTTGTACACATGTATATTAAATATTTTGTATGGTTTTATGAATTGAGCCAATGTATATATGTTATTTGCTTATGACTTTTTTTAAGCACACACAAAATGTTAAAATGTTTAAAACGTGTTACCTGAAAGTTTGAGAAAATGCTAAACTTGAAAATGACAACAAACGATAACACACCCACGCACTCGTGCATAAAGCCAACAATTGAATAACAATACCCAACCATTTACTAGTTTTCGATAAATTAAAGGGTCTTATTTAATGGTTTGTCGCTGAGCTACAGAAATAAAGTTTTAAAGTCGTCATATAATTGAAAGACTCACTTCGTTAAAAATAAAACATGATGTTACAATATTTAGAATGTCGACTCTTCCAATGCGAATTAGAGGGTGAGAGCACCACAGAAGTCGTATGTTTTCTTCCTTGTTGCAATAAAATGCATTTCACTTATGCTGAACTTTGTAAAGCTTAACATTTTTCATCAATATTCAACCGATACTTGAACTACTTAAATTAACAATATTGCAAATGCTCTTCAAAAAATGAGAAATACTTGTTTTCTTCGTAAAATTGCGATACGCACCACTAATCAACAAACTTTTGAAAAATAACGGTTATTGCCTTGTCAATACATAGTTTTACTTTTAAACAAGAAAGTGTTATATGTTGACGCATTATTGTAATAATGCAACACTTAGGTTGACACATGATGCATGTGTATATGTTTGAAAAATATGTGCTGAATTTGTATTTTCTTCAAATTTTCAAGCGGTTTTAACTCTTAATATATACACTCGAACAAATGAAAACAATGTCAAACAAGACTATTGCCAAGCAATATATGTCCCCTACCGGTTCCACCATTATCAGAAATTCCACCATTGTCAGATTATTTTTTTATGTGTTGCCATAGCAACCAGAATTTTTGACGTAGGAACAAAATGAATTGACGTGCATAATGTCCATATTGCCATCTATCAATATTTCAAGTTTTATGAAAAAATATGAAGAACTTTTAAAGTTATCGCATGATCCATAAAACCACCATTTTCAGCAGTATTTATAGTCTATTTGTTGCCATAGCAACCAGAATTTTTGACGTAGGAACAATCTGAAATGACGTGCATAATGTCCATACTGCCATCTATCCACGTGTCAAGTTTCATGAACAAAAGTAATAACTTTTAAAATTATCGCAGGCTCCAGAAAAGTGTGACTGATTGACAAACAGAGCGCAGACCATAAGTCCCCTCCGGTGAAACCGGTAGGAGACCGGTAGGGGACAATAAGATAACGTGTCTTATGAAAACTTGAAGAATTTAAAATAAGAATCATTCAACATACAAGAGTTTATAATAAAACAAGAAGTTTAAGTTAAAAGGCCTTGTTCTGGACATATTCGGCTTTCAATACGGTGCCTTCCTAGTACCTTTTCTGATGTTTTATGGTGTGCTGTTTTATTATTTTGTCAAACTATTTTCTTTAAAAAAAAAGTAGCTTTTTCAGCAAATATTAATGCATGTCTTTGTTTGTAAATATTCAAGCGTATTTTGATTGTTTAAGCCGTCGTTTATTATTAAAACAGTAGATTAATACGGATATCAAACATTGGCGTATGTATAACATCAAATAAATAATGTAACAAATAATAATGTCCACGACCAGTGCTAGCGCTGGCTTATTTCTTTCATGTTACATTACATCTATGTTCGCTTGTGTATATGTATTACAATAAACTCATGTATAATCGTCGACATTACATTGCGTTGTTTGTTTCATAAGTAAATAAGTTGATTACTTATATTTGCAAACAAAATTAAGAATTTTCTTTGGTCAATTTTGATATGTGTTGGTAATACCTACACGCGATAAATAGCAAATTGAATAGTCCATTGTGTGTTATGTGGTGATTGCAACCAGCATATTTATTGCATTAAATTAACTAGTACGCTGTTATTCAGTGATTACCTACAGATTTGTGTGACTGAATGATCAAAACAGAGTGTTTGAAGGCAATTTCCAATTAGTCTTATATAATTATTTAATTGCCATCAAGGCAATACTGACGACACTCGTAACTTTATCGACACCAATTAGAGAAGGTGCGAATATTATAGGTTATAATTAATGCCAGTAAAGTGTGCATGATTTAGGTTTAACAACTATGCAACGTGATAAAAGTATGGTAGAAAATGTGTCAACGAATTTAACAAAATAAAATCGATTTGGTAACATCTAGATATAAAGTTATCATGTTAAACAGAAAAAAACACATACAAATTACTAGTATTTTCCCCTATAATAAAAGTTAATATATTTCAATTAGTTGTTGATCACACGTCGTTATCTGTTAATTTTATTTATTGTATTTGATCCGCCGCGTGTTGCATGTTTAAAATACAAATCCCTGAAAAACATAATTTGCTGGGCATGAAGGGTGTTCACATTTAGAGCTAACCCGTGATATACTATCTAAACGAAGGTATCGGCATCGATAAAGCTTAACTGCATACGCTTTTACAGGAGATGTCAAGTGTAAGCGAAGTACACAGTGGAATGAACTCCTCTGTGCGCAGTATCTGGGTGTTTATCTGATTTTGCGAAACAAACGCAGAATGTGCGAGTGAATAAGCTGGATATTAATCCCGTTCAAGCCTACAATAATTGGGTTAAAACATAGACGTTGGGCATAATAAGCCGTTTGGGATCTTAACTTCGTGGATCGGTTAACCCACGAAAACAACGAAAAATAATATCCCACAAAAATAATGCATTTCCGTTAATTTGAAACGGAATTTATATCAAATATATTATACTAATCTCTTTATTTAATTATTAATTTTATTATGAACGCTGCTGCTTTTTAGAGAATGTGCATTTTTGAGTTCTGTTTGTGCTTCGAATGTCTAAACAAATCTACTAGTAAACCTAAACTACACGTTGAAATGAAATAAAAACGTAACCATAGTAACAAATAACAAATATCGCCGTAGGTGTTTCTGTTTCACTGATGAATTATGTCTAAAAGATGAAGAATTATTTTACGAGATGCTAACTTTGGTGGAGCTGACAATTGATTTTAATTATATTGATCCAATGTCCGAAATCGTTGTGAGTTTCAACAATCTCCATTTACATAGTAGGCTTTTATGTAAATTAACACTTTAAAAATCTATGACAAAAATGGCAATGGCGAATGAAATCGAAAATTGATTTGACCATGGGGTTAGATTAGCGTAAGCAAATTGCTTTGCCTGGTGTTTTATGTTGTGCTTTTGTTTTGTATTTCTAAGAGTTAATCTGATTGTGTGTACCTATCCTTGAAAGTTTGGTTTAAGATAATGCTGATGTAAAAAAAAATTCGTGATTATAAATGTATTAACTACTTTGATTTTTTCATTTATTTACATATTATTTTCGTTTTTGCATTCCTTAAGGAAATATGAAATCAATTTCTAATATAAATGTATGTGTCGATTACGTTACTAGCATGTTTATGAAGTTTGAATCAAAATAACGTCATGGCGTTTGTATTGTGTGGTACAAATGTTAATGTAAACAATTGAAAACTTTTCGAACAATACAAGAAATGTAATTTTATGCTATTTTGAAATATAATAAAGGTAAAAATATGTATCGAATAGTTCACAGTTATTACCTAGTGGGCCTTTGAATAATGTGTGTGTTCGACTCTTGTTGTATGACGTTTGGATATAACAAATTGACCGTTAGGTCACAAGAAAAGAGTTGGATCATTTTGTATATGCATTTCAGAATTTAGGCGGATAATGTTATACAGACTCATTGACATACAAATAACTCAGATCAAACGCGCAAGTCGTCATGCAATCATTAATTATTTCGTGTAACGGATGCCTTTTACAGCAGTATGATTGGTTACAAATACAAACCCAAAACGCTTCGATTGCTTCATAGAATTGTTAAACGACATGTATACAGGAAAATATGTGCAAACTCTCGGAAATGTTTTCCGTTACTTTAGAGTGATCCTCTTCGTTTAAAAATTAAATTCTTTCTTATTCATTTGAACGAATAAATTCGTAAAAAACAAATAATTATTGGAGTCAATTAATTTTAATGTGTGAAAAGTATAAATACCATAAAGTAGTCAATCCAAAAGGAACTTCATATCAAGTTTCACGTAAGAACACCTTTAGATATTTACAATAAGTAAACACATTTAAGAATTAGTTTTTAAATCTAAACGACACCGCCTTTGTATTTGAAATCGCAAAAGTGTATGAAATATTTAAAGCTAATATAACTAAACGTGTTTTGTTTTGAGGATGGCGTACAAATGTGTACTATTTCCATTATCGACTTTAAGTTACTTCAAGTTATAACCTCGGGTAAACGACTTAATAAGTCAATCAACTAGATAATAAACTCGAGGGTACGGCTTACTGAGACGACAGAACAACTACGTTTATAATTGTTACATTTCTAACCTGTTTCCTGTAGTAGCCTATATTTTAGTGATGGTAAAGACATAATCAACCAATAGAAAAACACGCCGTTTTAAACGCATTTCAAAAATGCCCATTTACCCAATTCTATAGCACGACATTATGCCTGCCACTATAATATATATTTGAACCCTACGTTAAACAACGTGTACTCTGATATTTATCGGCTAGTTATACTTTTCCCGCCACTAATCTATATCGTTCACACGACTTATTACCCCGAGTTAGGTTATGTTTCTTCGAGTAACTAGTAAGACAACTTTTTTTAACTTCATCAACAGAAATAAGGAAAGTATATCCCTACTACTGTAATTAATATGCAAGGAGTAGAAATTGAAACACAAAATAATACTGTTAATTGGTCCTTTTAAGTTCGAAACATGTTAAACCAAACATGCATTACAGATGTATGGTTGTTTCCTGAGTCACTTATAATTGAACGTTGTATTCCTTTGTTAAAGACTAGACTTAGAGATCAATATGTATCTGAGTGATGAGTTAATGTTGATTCATCAACTTCATTACAGTTGTATTAAGAACTTAAACCTGTATTTGAAGGATCTGTGTATTTAGATGCCATTGACAATTAAAACATAGAAACATCATTGCTAAAATACGTCTATCATCGCATAATCTGTTAATTGAAACTGGTAGACAGTATAACATTATCAGAAATGAAAGAATTTGAACGTTATGTAATCTGAACGATTTAGTCGACGAATGTCCACTTTATTTAGAAGAAAGATCCAACTACATATCAAAACATTATTCAGTAAGACCAAGTATGCATAAATATTTGAAACTTTTAAATAGTAATATTAAAGGCAATTTTCCGAAGTTAGCAATTAACTTATTGTATGCTTTTAGAAAATAAAAAATTGTATTTTTGTTTAACTCAACGTTTGATATTTTTATTTTTTTACCGTTTGCTATGAAATGAATGTACTGTGTTTGTATCTGTTGACGCCGACGTTTGTTTACATTTTCAGTGTGTTTATGAAATGCTTATGCAATGAATGTGATCAATAGAGGTCATCTGTCAGTCATGACCAATGTCCCTATGAACTTTCCTGATCACAGGCTTAAGCGTTCTTGAGTTATCATCCGGAAACCATTTTAATGTTTCGAATCACTGTGACCTTGAAATTTGACTAAGTGACCTGAATGTCAATAGGGTCATCTGCCGGTCATGACCAATGTCCCTATGAATTTTCCTGATAGCAGGCCTAAGCGTTCTTGAGTTATCATCCGGAAAACATTGTAATGTTTCGAGTCACTGTGACCTTGACTTTTGACCTAGTGACATGAAAATCAATAGGGGTCATCTGCCAGTCATGATCAATTTACTTTTGAATTGTCCTGATCCCAGGCCTAAGCGTTCTTGAGTTATCATCCGTAAACCATTTGGTGGACGGACCCACCGACCGACCGACATGTGCAAAACAATACACCCCCTCTTCTTCAAGGGGAGGGGGGCAATTAATTCAAGTAATAAAGGGTATAAAACGAGATTATCCCCTCTGAAAAAACAAGATAATGCTCGTAGATCGCGATTTATTTTAAATATACTACTAAAACTGTACTATTTCTATAATGCTATTTCTTCTGTAACACTACACAATAAAAAAAACTTGCCTCGTTCACATCATAACATATAAACATCTCTTTTCATGTCTCCTTAAGATCCACTCACGCTCTAGCACATACAATATACATGCATTTCGTTATAAAAAAATACATTCACATCACTACTGTGTACGCGAGCATTAAAATGCATTAAATAATCAAATTAATAAATATTTAAAACTGTCCTTTAACATGATTCAAATAATTGTTTATATAAAAAACATATAATGCTGATTCAATTTAACCAAACTTTTAAGAATGACATGTGAATTAAATATAAAACATTGAGCTCAGCAGCTTATTTATTTATTGTTATTATGTATGCTTTTATTTATGTTCTTATTAATATTTATTTGTTTATTAATTATGAAGGCCAATGCGCGAGTTTTTAGGATGTATGTACATGTGGACCAATTCTTTTATTTTTTCGGCATTAAAGATACCGCTGGATCAGGGGCAACGTTTTTGTCCATCTTAATATTTTGAGTCGTTATTACTAAGGCTCAAATTGTACGTTTGTATTTTCTGGCCAATATAAACTTCAACTATAATAAAGCAATAATTAAGTTTTCTGTTTTCTAGCATTGATTAAAATAATATAAATATTATGAGAGTTTTTAAATCGCATACACTCGTAATAAAAATACACGCCAACATTAAAATCCGCTATATTATTACGGTTTCTATAGCTTTTCGATATGATAGATCGACTCAGTGTGTGAAGCAAAACAGGCAAAAGCAAAAAATGAAAATAAAACATACATTACAGTCCACTCTCGTTATCTCGACATCGGATATCTCGATATTATCGATATGTCGAAGTAAGCTCAATATCCTCTCTTTTCCCTTCTTTGTCTATATAAATAAACATCGCTTATCTCGATTTTCGTTAGGTCGAATAATTCGATATGTCGATATAAAATTGTGTTCCCAGTCCCGATTTTACATGTATTTACTGTGGTTTATCAAGAAGCGCGAATAACTGTCCCATAGTCGGCAAAAGGTGAGAAAATTGTTCTTTGATACTTCACCGTCCCGCTTCGCCCGGCTGCTCCCGATACTGTGCGGTAGGAAATTGATCCGTTAATTGCATCACTGATCACACGTGTATAATGTCGTTAGCCATTAACACTTGAGTAAGGCCTGTCACTTTAACTGTCACTTTTTAACATGAATTAACTGCAATTAATACACAGTCTGCCGAAAGGCCGAAAGACTATTTGTTTTTACAAACAACATTCCAAAATGCATTGAGTTATATTTTTGCGTATATAAACCGTTGCAAATTAACAAAATGTTGTTCTATCATTGAACTCCAAAAGTCATTATCATGGCTAACTTGAAAGAATATTTAAAACTACAAAATGTACATGTACAGTTCAGTGTTCCGGAACGTGATTTACGCACGTTTAGATTGGACGTCAATTGCATCACAACTTTAAATAGCAACATTACCGGATGTTTACTCGACAGTTTAGAAAAATTAGAACCGCATGTGTTTATGCAATTTTGTAATACTTAAAACGACGTCATTTTAAGCAATAAAATAGCAAAATTAATCTCGCCTCGTAAAAACGCGTATATACCTGGTAGAGAGTATTATGCCACACGGTGACGGCTTTAGTTAGACCACTTAGCAGGTATTTAGATGTTAAAAACAAGGTAAATTTTCGTCTCATTTTTCTTTGAAAACGCCTTATTGGTTATCTCAAACTCTCGTTATCTCGATATTTTTTCTTGTTCCCGCCGACTTCGAGATAACGAGAGTGGACTGTACTTTTAACTGCTCCTTTTCGAAAATCAACTTGTGTGTTCACATAATCCAATATGGTGGTTGAACTAGCTTACTGTAAACATACAATGGAATTAAGTTAATATTTGCTTTTGCAATTGAATTTAAAATGATTATTAATAAATGAATTGTCTTATTGTTGGTACAGACTCTACAGTAAGTTCAATAATTGTGTATGTTTGCGTGTTCGTGCGTGCTTGCGTCGAACGTGGGTGTGTGCATGCGTGTGTTTGGTTAGAGTACTAGACTTAAGAAAGGAGTCAGCTTCAGGGTGGGTCGTGAGATATCAATGTCGAGATCGAATTTATCTACGGGAGTTTTCCTCTTCAGTTGTTTTTAGTTTTCATTTTCTACAGTAGAAAATGCGAAAAGTGTTATGTAAAAGTTTAAACAGCCACATCAAATAAATCTTAAATCATGATTAATGTTGTTTGCATGGCTTCTTTTTCCACTGTCTTTATAATGGATATACATTTAATTACATATACCTTTACTTGCTCATTAGTTTAAAGGGACTCATTCAACAGTCCATATTGCTCTGCTTTGTAAAAATGCAGTCTACTGAAGTTTCTTAATCTTGTGCAGTTATTGAGCAACCTAAATCTACTGATAAACATTGGATCAAAGTCACAAAAGTGTAAATTGCTTTACTTATTCTAAAGATTATATCGTTAAGCTTTAAGAAAAATAAAACTACGTCATTAATTCATTAAAGTAATGTTACAGTCAAAAGTAAATACAAACTACAGAACAAAATACACTTCAGCAGTTGTATATTACTAACTAGATTTGTTGTGCTTCTTAATGTCTGTAAACTTAAAAAGTGTTGTTTGCGTTATGTAAGGCAAGACTATTCGTAAAGTTTTAAACTCTCCGTTTAGTTGAATGGATGAGTCGGTGAACGCAAATCGAGACAATCAGAATCGCATATTAACAAGAAAAAAGTAGCTTAATATTCGCATTGGGTCAAACGTGTGATTTGCTTCTTTTCTACGGTACTATTGCGCACTTCTAGACAACTCGTTCTAATAGTTTTTTAATCTGCATAATTATAAGGTTATGGTGATCAATTAATTGTATTTAACAAATTTACTATTAAATACTTATGTTACTTATATAAAACTTAATGTTTTGCAGAACTAAATTACGTTATATTTATTTTCCTATACATGTGTCGATTGTTATGAAGAAGGGAATTAATAATTAAAAGTAAACTATTATTTTAAACGAAAGGTATTATTTTAATAATGGAATTTTCCGCATAACCAAAACTTTCTGTTAATAATTGTCCTATATCAGATACCCTACACCAAAGTTATCCCAGAATATGAATTTTTCTACCTAGTGAAGGAGAGGTCCTACACTGGAACATAATGTAGTGGTGTTTAATCTTTTTGGTTTTCAGTTATTTTTCTTATTTTGTGGTTATATGTTGCTCGAACATGTTTACATCCCATAAAAAAATCAAATTGTGTTTTTCTGAGTGTCACGGACTTACATGGTGCACGTTTAACTGTTGACATCTGTTAGAGTTCATCTAAAATTTCCTACTGTGTAATCGACCTTCCAGCAAAATCCGATGTTAACAAACGCTCATAATTTTACTTGCCCATGTACTGCACTGCATATTTAGAGCTCTTTTGCACCGATCAGTCTACTACCACGTAAGTGTCATTTGAAGACAAATCAAAACATTCTGGCCCCACAGCCTGTCGCAGCCTGACACATACAAGTTTATTAATATGTTCAGCAAATGCTTTCTCATAGCCTGGAAGTATTCCAGGAAACCGAAACACTGTTCCAGTTCAAACTTTGCAATATGGAATAAGACTCATGTTCGCATCACGCGACTCGTATGTCAATAGATATTATTTTAACATTTCTATTACACTATCTTGCAGTAAATATAATTGATAGGATTCTTCCGTACACGTGTTTTTGTTATTGTGAATATGTACCTTGGGTTTACAAAATTAGATTGACAGTTAACAATAATCTAAACAAAATGGCATGAAATTGACACAGGAAATATTTTATTTAGCGGGCTATTTGACGTGCGCACGCAATACCCATGATTGCGCTCGCGATAGATATGACGTGCTCAAGCGATATTTATGACGTGTACATGACTTACGCACGTCATAGCTGGCCAATGATCATACGTATTATATGAGGGTTTTTTATTATCAAAACGGAAATAGTTTGTGATTTGTTTGATAACGGATTCAAAACCTGTAAAATTCAGAAAGTACTAGGAATTGACTATGATGTAAAGATTAGTATTCGCCTAAATTAAAAATACATGAAAAATATAATGTGCACATTTTAATCATATTGTTGATCCACACATAAATAAATATAGTTTTATTAAAAACAAGAGTATACGTTCGGCATACAGTATGTTTAACGATAAAGGCTTAATGTCGATGCGAACCTATATATTGTCGAAATAGCACAATTCAGACTGATGATTTAACACGATGTCTGTTATAGAACTAGGATTTGTACCAGCACTAACATGTACCACATTTTAGCTTTGCAAAATATGTTCTCAATTCTGAATTCTTCAGAATATAATCACTTTCACTGATTTTACGTTACAGGACGAACTTAAACGGGCCTTTTTTAAATTAAACAATCACCACATAAGACGTTCGCCTAATAGTAAGAAAATAATAAAGGTTTGCTTTCTTGTCTGCCCCTCTGCCGTCAAAGCATTAAGCTGCTACATAATCTCATTTGAAAATGACGTCAAACGAACGCAGCAAATGATTGTTACGGATGACTTAGTTGTATCTGCTTCTAGTTCAATATAAACACGATCCTTACAGAATTTAGCAACTATTTACCAAAGTAACAGGTCTGTGTACATACATGTCCTCTTGATATCGCATCCACTCTGTGGGTACTATTGACGTCAAAGTTCATGCAAAAAAGTTATTGGGTTTATAACGTTCCATTTTACTTATATTTTCTCTCTGATAGGCGTTTCTTGTTTGATTTAATTATTTTTAATTTGTTTAGCAGTCACATAAACAACCAAGCTATGTAATATGGAATTTTTACACCCATTATTGCTGCTTCTTCCTGTATTTGCGCGATGATTATCTGAGATATTAACTATATGATTCTATATTCTCAAATCTTTTCTATAAAGAAGGAATGTAGTTGACAATTGTTAATAGTTTTATTTGATCGTTCGTAAAAAAGTTGTAATTCTGTTACTCTTGTATCTTCAATGCAATTGAGTAATTAAATAGTAATTAAGTTGAATGCGTTTTAATTCCCTTTTATTATTGTTTAATTTGAGCTACAATGCTATGACGTTAAATTTTATTTACACTTAAATGTATTATGAATATTGCTGGGCCAAGTGTGAGGTTGAGCGCTCTATAACCAGGTTTAAACCCCCAATGCTTTGCGTTGACCGTTCCAAGGCGGCGACCCCAATTTTATTCATATTTTGTGTTTATGTTGGTTTGTATTGTGCTGTATTGTGCTGTTTTGTACTGTTTGGGCAATCGGTCACTTGCCTTAAATAAAGGACCAACTAATTGTTTTTAATGAAAACTCAATACTGCTCCAGCAGCTGGAGTTTCACTTCTTTATATTGTGTATAAAACATGTTGAGTTTTTTTCCGCATAAAATATGAGAAACACACGTTTTTCTACCAACAGCCTCGCAATGTGACATGTTCATGTATCTAGATGGACTCTTCACTACCGTGAGGGCACTATGTCAAATTTCAAAATTAAACGTTGCTTTACAACGAGAGTTCTTCCACCAAACCGCCTCTAAATGTAACAATAATATCTTTATATATTGCCTTCGCTTTAATCATAGCAAGGTCACAAATTGAGGTTACATCGGCCATCAGTAACCAATTCTAAAATAATTGTTTAATGCAATTGTTTGAGTAGTGTATATACCATTTTACAAACGTTTCTTGTTCATGTATGTAGAATATTTGTTTTTCAAATGCAATATGTGAAAATGATAATGTTGCAACGTGTAGTAGTTTTTCCACCTGATTTTCATTGTGAGACACAACGAATATACGTGTTTTAAGCGAAAAAGGAGTCTTCTTATTATTTCACAATTTAAATTTGTATCACATTTCATTTAGTGATGTCTGGCACGATTGACTTATTTTTTTTAAAAGCAATGTTCCTTGACTGACTATTAATCAATAATTAATTGCACGAATGACATAAATCGTAAGATAATGCTTGTTCACCAAATATCGCATGTTATTGAATAATAGATAGCGGCGACCCTTCCTAAATATCAAACTTGAAAATCGAACCAATGCAAGTACGAATGGAATGTAATCATCACAGAGTGTCGAAAGATTATCTGGCAGAACCAAGTATCCCAGCCATTTTAACAGGTGTTAAGTTGCCTTTATAAGTCAAACATGTGAGATAAAAAACAAATATACAACATGTAAGATATCGAATTAAACATGTCTATATAGATCTACATTACCGTCAAAACTCAGCTTCCTAAAACTATCCACTTAAAAGTCAGCCGTTTCGTTACATTACATTATTCTAAACGTTCATCCAGTTCATGTTTTGAAACATTTATTTTCGTGTGTCTGACCTTCGTTATCAGTTCATACTACGCTGGGATCCACACTGTGGGTTTGCGAACAAAGATATGTCATTGTGCGAAGCGAGGGCCTCAATAACCGCTATTTAAGCATGCAATCGACAAAACATTTTGAATTGTGTGTGAGCTGCAATGTGAGCATGTAGGCCGTTTATTCGTGTGGTTAGTTAAATATTATTTACGTAGATTGTGTGATTTCGTCTTACCACTTTAATGTCCCGTATGTTTGACTTGTAATTTAAAATTGCATTATACCACAAATACAAGTAGGACCATATTCTTAACAAAGATGGACATATATTAACGAATTAGTGTTCACACTTTTGGATTAATTGAACGTCTATACATGACTTGTACACACCTTGGTGTTAGTTAAGTTGCTTTTTGATGCAGACTAACATGTGTATTGGTAAAGGTTTTAGCAATTTATGCCTTTCATTACAACGTTACGTTATCAATTGGTTTTCTGTTTGTTATATATATTTTTAATTTACCTAAAGTTATGTGTACAGAAATGAAACGAGATTGCGCGAAATTACCCTCAACTGCACTCGAACCACTGATCCCAGGAGTAAAATTCTTTCGCATACACCACTCGGCCATCCGTGCTCATACTATGATTGTTGTATTTTATTCTTTATATAAACAGTCCTCGTATTGTCAACAAATTTAACGACAGCAACAAACTTCTCAAAATTATTAAATCGTTTTGCGTTGCAACGCTTTATAATTTTTAGGTTTTTATATCGTCAAAAGATTCATATAATTGCTATTTTAGATCAAGGTAAATGTTCATTATTACCGTTTCTTCACAAATATCAACGAAAATTTGCAAATCTGAAACAAATATGTTTCATTTGGTCAATTCACCAAAACGTGAAAAGGTCCTTTTACTAATTAGGTCCATGCGCAATTGAAGATGCAAATCAGAAATACAGTTATCAGGGTTCTAATTGATAATTTTAATGATATTCCTTTGTCAGTTTCAGGGCAATCCAATACATTAAATTATATGGAATTATGGTTCGATATATATGTTTTGTTATTCATGTTAAAACTATAGCAGAGCATCGCTGTTTAAATTTTTATTCGTTTATACGGTAACGTATAGATCTCCAACACTAATCTGACACTGACCTTTATGCATTACTCTATTCGAATATTGTTGATGAACTTATACGATTTCGTAATGAAACCTTGCTTAATAGATACGCGATTTAAATAACGATATCGATCTATGTAAACAATAGGAATTTCCCCTCATCTACTTAAAGAAAAAAACAAGCAGGAAGGCAAATAATTTGTGTACGCTTATCTTATTTACAAATATTTTGAAAACAGCAAAACAGTTTAAGAAAGTAAGATATGTAAGACTCATCAAATAATAGAAATATAAACAAACAATGAACTATTTGGCTAGTGAATATGAGGAAAATATAACCTTATGTAAAAACAACTCTTTCTTATAGCTGTTGTTAAAGCAAGGTGTAGCGAATGATATTTCGCCTTGTTCTAAATACAGATACCAATAAACAATCATCAACACGTAAATGCAAAAAAATATTTGGTATTTGGTTTTATATAAAGTTATAATGAAACTCCAGCAATAGTGTCAGGAAGTTATTTTATGTAACGATTAGCTGGTATTATACAATAAAGAAAATACATCTAACAAAACATGATTATAATAGATATTTTTTTCTTTATGCTAATTTCCGCCCATTATTGGGTTAATAGTAAAAACACAGATGTTCAATTCTCAATTGAAAGTCAAATGTTACTATTTGAATAATATTATAATTATATTCTGAATTAAATATGTGTCAAACAACTCCATAACTTCTTAACAACTTTTAGAATTCTTATACAACAACCAATTACATTATGTGTTGCGGATACGCAACCATCAAAGGTCAAAAACACGCTTCTAAATGTAATGTGGTTATAAACTCAGATGTAAGCTAGTACCCCTATGCCATTTATGCCGTACACGCCATTTTAAGACCATTATACGTTTGGATTATTTATAGGTAGACTAGGGACGTGAGTATCTCAATACTTCTTAAGACGTGTGAAAGTACAAAATGGCGCAAATGGATTGCAGCCACACAGACGAACTTGATGTAAGTAAAATGGATCTTGATGCTGCGTTTGATTGGCTAGAGTGAAGAGGGATAACACACGAGCTGCATTCCCTAGACGAGATGAGAAAACTCATTCATTTGACTAATTGCAACAAAACAAAGGGATGTAGTTCCGCAATAGGATCGTCGAATTCAGCTTTGGTAATAATTTATATTGCAATACTACTGAAAATAACAATAATTATTATTCATTTTAGTGGACTTATAATTTTATTCTTATCAGTATTATTACAAGTAGTAGAAGTAGTCTCATAAATAGTTCGATATATAGGATCTGGCACGAGTTGTCATATCATACCATATTTTATTAAACGATTTCAGGAATTTTGTTAGAGAGCGAGCCTTTGGCGAGCTTACTAACGAATATCCTGAACGAGTTACATAAAATATGGTATGATATGACAACGAGTGTCAGATCTGTTTTACACGAACTATTTATGAGACTACTTCTACTTCTTGTAATAAGTAGTAGTAGTAGTAGTAGTAGTAGTAGAAGTAGTAGAAGTAGTAGTAGTAGTAGCAGCAGTAGTAGTAGTAGTAGTAGTAGTAGTAGTAGTAGTAGTAGTAGTAGTAGTAGTAGTAGTAGTAGTACTAGTAGTAGTACTAGTAATACTAACAGAAGTAGCAGTACAATTTCCAATCGTCTCACAGTTCTTATTATATAGTGTCGTTTTTATGCAATCGTTTCTTCTCCTTCGTGTTTTATCAGTTTTAAGGGACGTTGTCAACTCCCTGTCTTCAGATTCGATTTCGCACTGCCTCTTTCACCTCTGCCTTCAGTGGACTGATTTTTATCGTCGGCTTCTAGTCCAAGTTAGTGTTCTTGTTCTGTCTCAGCTCTTTTCTTTTGTCGCATAGGTACACGATTTCGATCATCATCAATGGGTTGCACTTCCTTCTCTCTTCCAAGGTATTTTGCGGCTGATGACAGCACGGCTTCATTGATATTGTTGATGATGGATTTAATATAATGGTCTAGGATGTGTGCAAACACGCCACCTATCTGTGCTTAAAATGGCCCTGTTCTGGATTTCTTAGTTTCCCGACGTCAAATCTAATGCGAGGGTTTATTGTCCCTTTTGCTTTAGCTTTATTTTTGTGAGAACTAAGTCATGGCCACGGTCGATGTCTGCGTCGATATCTGCGCCAAGAAACGTTATTGTATTCGCCTTGTTGATGCTCGACTTAATCCTTAGTTGCGCCAGTATGAAAACGATCTGGTTCCGAAATGACCCGTTTGGAATATGTCATGTCGCTGGTCAGAACATGTTGGCCAGGGTGAGTTGGTGGCCTAGCGAACTTAAGGAGTCGTAGACGTCTGCTGTTGGTCTCTCCTATGTAAAATCTACCTATTGTCCTTCACCAGTCGTCTAAGGCGTCTGTTCAAATCTTGGCTTTCAATTATCCTTTGACAATTCACATGTCTTTCTTCGAGACCTTGGCTATGATGCGCTGTAACACTTCACAAAACTTATCGACAGTTTCGTCTTTGAAGTCTGCTGTTGGCGTGTAGACCTGGATGAGGGTGATGTTGTGATGTTGTAAGGTCTTGCTGAGATTCGGATTGAGTCGTACCTTCTGAAGACTGGAGTCTTACGGATGACGCTACTGACTATATCCTTTCCAACGATGAAATCATCCCCATGGCGATGCTCTCTTCTTTGAACCATATTTAGTGCCATACGTCTTGTGATGCTTCTCAAAAGCCTATCAATCTTCCGATAATGCCCCATGGGGTATTTTGTGTGTTCAGAGTAGAGATAATATTTTTTCGCTTGGCAGCTGTTCCCTACGGAGTACGGGCACAACATGTTATAACCTGACATTCAACTGTCACGTCTTGTTTCCGGACCACGACCTAACCACACCCTATTAACCGCTTCCGGGTTAGATACAAATGCATATATGAATTTATTCACTTATTATTTTATTTATATTTCAGTCAGAATTAGAACTAAATGAAATAGTATCAAGGGATAAAAACATAAGAAATCGTTTAGGCTCTATATCTCAGAAAATCTTGCATACAATACATTCTACCGACCTTTTGGAAAACCTGTCTGCGTGGTGCGGATGTTGTATTGAAAAACAATTAAACAAATATAAAGATGAACTTCAACGAATGGATTGTCCTATCGTGATAGCTGGTGAGTATTTTTTCATATTTATCTTTTGATTTCAATTTTAACATAACTCATAATCAATATAGTTACGTTCACATAAAGCATGGTTCTGGCATGTGTATAAATAAATATGTTGACATCTTGGTGCACTGGAAAGTGTTTGCTTGTTATCAGGAACTGCAATTTATAATTACGTCATTTGAAAATATAGCGTATATCCTATACGAAACATGGATCTTTAACAAAATAACAAGACAGTTTATATAAGGAACCAGCAATTACACACATTTTCAGGAGGAAGAGTGCTGGAAAGAGCTGTTTTCTTAACCTCATTATTGGAGATGATATACTTCCAGTTGGCCGACTTAGTGCAACCTCGTCGATCTGAATTGTGAATCCAATTTCTCAAGAAGAAAACCCAAACCCATATTTCGTGATTTAAGAAAAAATGCATGAGGGCAGTAAGGAGGAACTCAAGAGGGAACTGAAGATTACATTAACTTCTCGTTCTGAAACTGATAGAATTGAACAAGTTGATATTTATTGGCAGGTGCCGTTGATTGGACTAAGCGTATGTACCATTTCATTTAACTGTTGGTGTATACAGTTTTCATCGGTAGATGTCAATGTGCAGTTAATCCAGTGGAAATCATGAGCCTATTGAACACAATAATTGGTATGATAATTGTATGATTTCCAGCATAGAACACAATAAATAAAGGTTTTTGTGGAGACTTTGTAGATATGCATTGATCTATAAGTTGGTATCAATCAGAAGTTGTTATATTATTTATAGAAACACATCAAGTTTGTTGACACACCTGGAGTCGGCGAGAGCCAAGAAATGACTGACAAATTGTTCAAATGCCTGCCCAACGCAGCTGCTTTTGTATATGTGATTCACTCTGCAAACGCTGGTGGTGTACAGGAAGATAAGGAAAGTCTTTAAATACAAGTTTCGTTATTCGGTGCTTTTCAAACATTAAAACGCCACTTTTCTGCTATAGTCTGCGTTGACATGATTTATTAATAGGTATGTGCTTTTTGTACGTATCAACTATCTCAATGCTATGGAATGTAATATCAATATAGTTCTGAATTTATAGAGCTTTGCTAGCGTCTCTTGCGAATGCGGCCGTACGTTCTTTTATTTAGAATCGACTATTTTTGAACGCAATATAAACTATAGTAGATGATCAGTAAAATTATATTATTTCAAAGCGTTATGAACAAAACGGTTGTATAAGGCAATCTTTGTCAATAATACAAATGTGATCTATATAAGACGCACCAAAAGGCGAGTTTTATATTGTAAGTCAGCTGTGTACGAATACAAATATGCAATGATGTACAATACGCTTTCAAATAATATTTTTGTATATACATGCGCATTGAATATTTTTCAATGATACATGCATTCATGTTAAGTAAGCATTATAGAATCCCAACGAAAATAATGCCGACATAATGCTGGTAATGGTACCTTTTCTGTGTCATGCCTAGTTGTGTAAAAGTTTTACATGTGATGAGTTAGACAAACATACTATATTGATACAGGTTGTGTTTGTACCTTGATTGTGTGTGCCTTGGTCGCTTGAATAGTTGCTTCTGAGAAATGTTAAATTTTTTTATAAATAAAATATTGATCTAGGTGGTGTTGACTGATTGCTTATATCTATTATATATGAGTTGTCTGAGGAAAGTTTTTGATGCTATTATCATTCATTACGATAAGTGTAATACCAACTTAACTGAAATGATTATGCTCTATCGAACTTTGTCTTCAAGGACCAACTAACGATGGTGGTGTATTTTTTAATACGTCAGCTTAGTTTATAATATTTCATCATATTATGCCTACTTTCGTGTTAAGATAACCATTGGGCAATTTAATATAATGGACTGCTTGTATATTAGTCGATATTGTATGAAAACTTTTATGCTCGAATGCGTTTGAAGTAAATAATTTCTGATCAAACATCAAGTATCGAATAATATGCATTATATCCGATCCGGAACTTTTGAACTTATACATGAGTGGCGGAAAAACACTCCCAAAATTATTTGTCTACTGGTCGAAGAGGGCCCAAACCGAAGCACCGTATAAAGTTTTACAAACTGTTCAATCTTGTAAAATAAGAAAATAATTAGTTGCGGAAGCACATTTCCGTTAGTCATTTAAATGTCCAACCGCATGCGCAGAAGTTCAACGTGTGGGGGCTATTATGAGTTTTGATTTTTGATAAAATAAAAAGAACCGATAATATAAAGTTACTCCGCCATATTATGCGTTCTGTTGAAATATTTTATTTGTATCCGCTGTCATAACATGCGATAATTTAAGATTTAAATAATAGGCAAATTGTCAAAATCACTAATTTATTTAACCAATAAATTGTAACGGATTTGCGAATTATAAAATAATAATAAAGTTGTTTATTTGCAATTAAGAACATCTTAAACATTTGAATGGATAAATGCATACTAGATCTTTGATTATTTGTACCTTCTTTTGGCAAATATGGCTTTAATGGCCCCATGTCTAGCCTAAGGAAATACTCAACTCTAGGCCATAACACCCAGAAAATTATTGAAATTACACAAATAAACACTCGTCTTAGTTTCATGTTTCATGCTTATTACCAATATAATATAGAGTTATGTCGTAGTTGCATTCGGCTATTTGCCCTTGAACAGTACACTTCACTCTTCCGTTACTGTGTTCGCTTCGTACAACATTAAAGCAATTTACAACATAAATTATCGTCATAGATTAAGTTAAGGATACGATGAATTAGCGTTCATATCGACATTATTTTTGTCATATAATTGATATATAGAATAAACAGTCAAACATAAATAAAAACGAAAAATTGATGCTCACGCCGAAAGCCGTTAGAGGCTTTTCACGACAGTGTTTGCATTGCACAGCGAATACTTAGACACCCATATTGTCCAGTATATTTCACGTTCCTCACGGTCTTAAAACCGCAAGCTACACCTGTATAAATAACTCTTTGCTAGGTCTGGTTTTATATATATATGCTTTTATGTATTTGTAGCTGGTGCACATTTTTAGAAAGGTTCTTGAATACGACCAGTCAAGTGACTTATTTAGTTTCGACCCATCATGTACCCTGTTCGTGTGCAACAAGTGGGATATAGTTGTTGATAGGGTCAGTCAAGATGGATGTAATGAAGAGAAAGTTTGGGAAGATATAACATCCAAGCCTCGTAAATATTTATCAGACAATTCGCAATATAAATCGACGTTTAAGATGAGTACAACTGAGGTAGTTTTGCGTTCAAACATCAAGTAATTTGTATGGGTGTTCTTTTGGTTTATATTATTGTGATGTCAATGTTGTAACAATAAATACTGTGAAATCTTATTTTGTAGGAAATACGATATGTAAACTCTGGAATGGGGGACAGCACGTTCTATGCTGAGCTAATACATGGGCTTAAATAATTATTGTAGGAGAGTCAAACATAAAAATCTAGAATGCACATTAGGTAAAAGTGCATATGTATATCGCTGACAACATAGAAAAACGCATCGTATTATGCACATGTTTGGTACAACATTACTTTTAAAGAAAATATTACATATTTTCAACGTATACTACACGTACATTGTACTATGGATAGCTGTAAATATAAATTTATTTAATTACAAATTCAATTTGTCGCGCCGGCAAACATTTATAAATTAATAGACCTTATAAACTAATGAGCGAGCTTTCCAAAAACACTACACTCGTGCGATTCTGAATGTGCGGATTTAAATAAACCGTTTTGACTGATATGAAAAAAACGTCAATATTAAGTTGTGTAATATAGTTTCTTGTGTTTTTGGCATTTCTACCTCATATGCACTGCTTCTTCCAATCCACCTTAGATATAAAAGTATATGGAAAACATGAATAGAAATATAACAAGTTTAGTAATGTCTTGTAAATACAAAACACCCTTAAAACTTTACGGCTCCTCGTGTTTCGTATAGAATGTCAAATATGGATAACATTGAATGCTTACATTATTTTCCAACATGAAATCGGATAAATGTTTTACCTGAAACAACGCTTACTTTTAGGTGGATTGCAAATATCATTGGACAATCAAAAACTTATATGTCGGCCAGAACTCGACATGATAATGCCTCTACCGAAGAAAAAGCGCAGTAACATGACCAAATTCACACAAAGCTGAACAACACAGAAAGAAACAACGATAAGGTAAACACGAAGCTCTCATTTATGTCATGAAATAATTAACTGTTCAAACACATGTTCATCTTTTGCAAGAGTTTGCGACTTAATCAAACAGACATTGAATACGATAAACGTGTAACAAATCATTTAATATAAACGTATGTATGTATCATATTAAAATAATTATTATACCATATTAGCAATCAAAATCAATTTCAGAACATTATCAGTTATAGACTTTCCAAGTTCTAAATACGTTTGTGATAGCTTATGAAAATCTTCAGTACTACAAGCAAGTCTGGTTTTGAATCAGTGCGCCTAATATGTAAAAAGACGCATATAATTACTAATTATTTTAGATTAAGTTTCTTTTAATTAAAAAGATAATGTTGGTTTACGTTTCTCTATGTTTTTAATTTCTTGCATTTTCAATGTGTAGCAATTATGTTTCTCTTGAAAAATATGCATATATGCTGAAATAAACTGCAAGGAAGATTTTCTATTGCTAACTGGTTTAAAACTATTACAAATATCGAATGCTCACATTTACGTCTTACTAGCACTAGCACCTTCGTTATTACACTATTAGGCATGAAAGTATTTTTAGCAAAGAATGCAGTTATATTCACATGATAGCATTAACGGAATAATTTATTGGTATGCAGATGATCGCTCTTGATCGATAGATTCAGAGACCTATAAGCGTGTTCTACATACATGAGTGGATTACCACTAAAATCTGATTTCCAAAGTTCATATTGTCAGGTAAAAAACACCTTACTGACAAAATGTGGAGAGCTGAGTTTAAATATGGCAAGTGCAATTTGCGTGCATCTAAGAAAAGAAGATGTTAATAATCGCATTCAGGACAGTGCTCAACAACTGGTATTAGAATTCAGAGCGCCAGACGACGATGCTTTTCAGTATGATGCAAAGAGGCGTGTAGTGGAAATTGTTGTGAAAGAAATCGATGCCTGGGAAAAGGCTGGGCAATTTTGGAGACAAACAATGGGATATTTTCTGCACATAATTGAAGAGGAATTTACAACTCTAGACGAGGAATGTCTTGAAGCAGAAGCCGCTCTTGACAGCACGGACGTGATGCAGCACGGTAAGTAAATACTTTTAACATATGTTTACATTACAAATACTTAACTCATCATGCAATTATAATTTCCATTTATTTTGCATTTCGATGCCAAGTTGTGCTATGATACGACTGGCTACATTATGCAGCACTGCAGTACATTTCCTTTTATCACACAGTTTTCGTAAATCTGTTTAGATGATGTTCCATAACGACTGGTAAACTATGTTGATATAAAATAATAATCTCGAAGCGTTAATGCCGATAGTTTTTTATGTTAAAAAGTGTATTGCTTCAGTAAAACCTTGTGAAATAACGACGATAATGATGTTGGTAAACAATTGACAATGATTATTGTGTGCGGCGCTGTTTCACAGTCATACATTTAAGCATGTATTTGCCTTTGACAGTGTTTGAAACATTAAAGATCTCGAAGTAAGTTTCGGAAATATCCGTTTGAACTACATTTGCCCTGTCCACTTTGCCCAGCACAAATAATTGTATGATTCTGCATACGGGAATGATTATTCAGATTTTCAAAACAGTTCGATTCATTGAAAGTTGTTTACTTTGAACATTAGCAATCAACAACACAAACTAGCTGAGTTAATTCCTTATTTGTTTTCTCTATTCCGAGTTCAATAATGTTAACTAATTTACAAAAGAACAACACAATGGAAGTTACAGCTCAGCAGCCATATTGTTCTGAATGCAAAACATTTCGATAGTGTGTGTGCTTTCTTTCTAAATATTGACAATTTTACAGTATTATTATATTGTATCTTTCTTTTGTGCCCCTTAAATATTAATGTCGCGCATGCGCATAGAATGGCTAGTATTTTAAGAATTGTATAACTTTTATATAAGCAATAAAATAATATTTAGATATTAACTTCAAAGAACACCGTCTCTGTGTACATATTTACTAAATATTCACCTCGTGAAGTTTGTTAATGATCTGTTTCACCCAGAGGAAGTTTGCCATTTGATTCGTATTTTTTGCCTGACCGCGTTCTAAATGGAGCTCCCAGTGTGGAATGTTTCGAAAAGAAACATATCGAAACTTCCTTTTTCTTAGACACACTGGTATGTGTATATAACAATGGTTGCGATTTATTTTCAAATAAAATATTCCATCTGATAGCAGACATGTAAATATTTTAAATAATTACTTTATTGTATTTTAAATTGTATTTTGAATTAAATCTTCGTTAACACGTACGGAAAACTTAAAATTAAATATTGACGGATATGCAATTGAACAATGTCCGATTTGCCACACAACTAAACTTCACAATAAGGGCATAGGAAAGTGTCGTTTCTTCTCACAATCCGCGTTTTTGTGCAGAATTTAAAGTTTACCAAGTGGCTGCACATGCCGCACTCGCCCCACGTGAGGAGTTTCAAATACGTTTCAGTCAGGCAAGTGTGGTTAAGAAATCTTCATGCACAAAGAACACATCTTTTTCTTCCGGTTCCAATGTTATCTCATAATCTCATAATCAATGGACGATGCTAGTGGACGTTTGGGAGATAGAGATTCCAGAGGTTGATCCGACTTGCGATTTCTGCATGCTTTGTGTACACGTGGCCCCTTTACAAAGGCCTCTTCTGTAATAGCTTTTCTCCCTAATTTGGGTTTTATGCGTTTTCTTAATGTTGATTAGGGGTCTGACAGACGCATGTAAGCTTCTCTTCAGCCTTTAACAAGAGGTACTTTTCTACCGCTTCTTTTCCGCATTTCTATTCTATGATTGTGAATAGAGGTGTGGTCTCTTGGAAGGCTTCGCTTGGATACAGTTTATCTGCAGGCACAACCTGTGGGCAGCAAGGAAAATGCCAGTTTTCTTGCATTTGACCAGCCACTGCCTGACATTGTGAATGTTGCATCAGGTGAAGAAACCTGAATTAGTTCATGGTTGCTTCATTTCTTTTCACGACGAAAATGGTAGTATATGATTGCCGGCTGCGTTGGGGCCTGCAATTAACATGGTAGATTAGGGGGGAGCCGGTCAGGTGCAATCAAAGTTGTAGATGAGATGAGGTTTGTCCGTCAAGTTGTACTTTTCCGTACTGCCCCGAAGTGTGTGAAGTGTCTGTAAACGATTTCCATTTATTTCTCGACCACTATCCAGGGCACTTGGTTGATTGAAGATAGCCTGTCTTTCCATCTCTTCAGAAAGCCATACAGCCAGTTTTTACTCAATTGCTTGTTAGTAGGACGCTTTCCTAAATGTTCTACAAATGCCACGGCCAGGTGCTGAACCTTCACATTGGTGTAGCAATATCCGAGCGGGGAAATGCATTCTAGATTCTCCACCAAACAAATTTCCTCTTCTGTTGCAAATATCAGATTGGATCATACACCAATATTACATTAAACTTAACAAAAGTAAATGCACTGTGCTACGAGTAGGTAAATTAAAACAAAGTAATATTCAACTTAAAAAAGAAATGAAATTCCACTGGACATCAGATGAAGCAAAAACGTTAGGAATAACCTTTACAAACAATTAAAATGAAACAGTTCTAAAAAACATACTGCCTAAACTACAAAAATTTAAAAATTGTTTAAAATCATGGCAGCATCGTAAACTTACACCAATCGGAAAAAACACGGTGTTGAAAACGTTTGCACTCCTTAAATTAATTTATACACTAACAGTTCTCCCAAACCCACTAAATGATATTATTAAAGATATACAATCAGAAATTTTTAATTTCATATGGAACGGTAAACCTGATAAAATTAAGCGAACTCAGTTAATTCAATCTGTAGAAAATGGAGGTATCTTATTAACGGACATCTACTCATTCTTGAATGCAATCAAATGCAGCTGGGTTAACAGATATCTAGATAATACCAAAACAAGTGAATGGAAATTATTCTACCAGGAAATCCTAAAAAAATATGGTGACTCCTTTCTTTTTGAATGTAACATCAGCAATACCATTTTGCATCAAATTGCAAACGAAAACATATTTCTATCTAATGTTTTATCGGCATGGACTAATGTTACTCATAATCTAGAAACCCAAATCACCAGTAAAACTATTCTATGGAACAATAAAGACATAACTTCAAACAATAAGCCTTTTTTCTATAAACATTGGTTTGAAAAAAACATTAAATATGTCGACCAATTGTACGATTACAGAATAAAAGACTTCTATTCTTTTGAGAATATATGTTATGTATACGGAATACCTTCAGGCAATTTCCTAATGTATTAAACATTAATTAAAAGCATACCCATACATAATAAATCTACAATGAATACAAATAACACACCATGTACTCAAACATCATTCACGGAAAATACTTGCAAAACAAAACAAAACAAACAAAATATTTTACAAACTACAAATTAAACACCCTGCAGAAAACTCCAAGATTCAAAATAAATGGCAAAGCCTTCTTCGAGAACAAAAATTAAATTGGAATCAAATATTTATCATGCCATATAAAACAACTATAGATAGCACACTGAGAAACTTTCAATATAAATATGTCTATAGAGTCATAGCTACAAATAAATACCTTTTTAAGTGCAACCTATCCAACACAAATTTATGTGATATATGCAGCGAATACATTGAAACAATAGAACACCTTTTCTGGGAGTGCAAACATATTCAAACTCTATGGAACCAGTTAACAACATTTCTAGAGAAACAACAATTAAAATTAAAACTGTCTCTCTTAAATATCAGTTTCGGTGTGAATACTTTTAAAATACCAGAAATTAATAACACTGTGAACCACATTATCATATTAATGAAACATTTTATATTTAGCTTCAAATACAAAAAAACAAATACCTACTTTCAACTGTTTTATTAACTATTTAAAACTAAAGATCCAAATTGAAAAAGAAATAGCCCTCAACAACGATAAACTTCATATTTTTGAACGAAAATGGAAACGCATAAACTTTCATAACCCAGTCCAGTTGTCATCCACCTAACTCTACGCAACTCATCTATAGGATTGATTAGTACATTTAAAAATAACAGCATACACCACATGCAACCAAAGCGAAAAAAACAGTCTATATCCTAGCATATCATGTATAATATGTGTTTGACATTATTACTGTTGTATTATACCACTTTTGTTCTTGCTTATGCACATATTTACATTGTATGTTTTATATTGAATAAAAAAAAAATGTTAAAAAAATAAAAATAAATATTACATGGATCAATTTTACCTTTCACACAATCTCTAAATGTTTTAAAAGGCACATCATATATCAACGCGGTCCTTTTTACATGTAACCCTTTCTCTTTTAGCGTAAAAAATAAGCTTTTGGGGGGGATTCTGGACTGTATTTGCGGTACGAATGATCCGTAAATTCTGTGAGCTTCGGCTGAAAACAATTATTTGTATTAAACCAGACGCCAAATAAAAAGTTTTCGATCAGTTAAAATTTCGATATTTTGTTTATTTGTTTATTCGTGAATATATAACCATTACAATTTTGTATTTGGAACTGTCAGCATATTCAATATTTAATATACAATGCAAACATGTTAATTTAAATGTAATTGCTTTGCTTTGCAATAAAACTCGATTTAATTATAATGTTAATAACAAACAAGCAAATTCGTTGAATTGATATTCCCGCCAATATGCTTCTGGTACACAAAAGTTTTATATTTGACACTCAAAAAAACATTTTTCAATATACACAGGGCCATACCGGTAACTCCGTTATTAACAGATGGTGTACAATACCAATTGGCGTGAATCATCCTCTTATCCATATATATACTATTATCAAGTTTCAATGAAATCCGCCAAAGCACTATCAAAATATAGCTCCGGACTGACGGAAAGACGGAATGACGGAAAGACGGAAGGACGGACGGACAACGCTGAAACAATATCCCTCCGCCTATGGCGGGGGATAATTAAGCCATTGCATTATGTTTTATGGGACCTTACCTGTTTAAAGCGCATTTCCACGCAAAAATAGTCAGGAAATTGAGATCGTTCGATCTACTTAAATTGAACCCGGACACGTGCAGTATTTGGTGACAACGGAAATGACGTATTTAATTGAGCACGAATCCAATGAGAAGGCACGAAATAATGATGACGAGGCAACCGTTATATAAAGCAAATGGGCCGCTTTTACACTAGCCAAGGTATTGGATTGCATGAGGACGCTTGGTGTCAGAGCATACAGAGCATGACTTACACAAATGCATACGACATATACGTGGTTTCTGTTCCAAACTTCCATTACTACAACAGCCGAAAACATTTACAGAAATCTGCTTTGCATTTGTTTTTATATAATTGTATATGCATAGACATAATCGTTTGCTTGTTGTAACAATTGCTTTAATAGACGTTATTATAATAAAATGTTTTAAAATATAGGAACTCAACTATAAAATGTAATATAGCGCATAACTTTGTCCTTCACTGTTAGTTGGAAAATAAACACATGCAACTTCAAGTTAGGCAAAGTGTAACACCCAGTCCTTTCGATCGGATATCTTAGAAAACTAACGTACACCAAATACAGGAATAAACCCCTTACAAATTGACTGTAGCAAAACAGCTAAGATAGTTTTTGGGAAAAACATTTCAGAAATGATGACACTAACAGTAAGATAACAAGTGTCATAACTAAGAACCAGATCAAAGATCAACAGTCAAAGATCAAAAGTCGTTTTCAATAAGCGTGCAAAAATGCGATGTATTTAAAAAAGCGAAAACCGAAAATTCACGTTTGCGTGATTCATAACAAAGCGAATGGGCAGTAACATCCAGACAATCATGTCCAAAGGACTGGACATTTAATATTTTAACAGTAAATCGAACAGACACGATGAGAACATATCACGTTTCTAAGCCGACCCTGAGATAACAGTTCAAAACGGTATATTTTGTATACGATACTTTGCTTAACATATACGTGTTGAACACATCAACATGAGCTATTCACCTTTAGTTAATTTGTTAAAAAGATATTAAGTAACTTAATAACAAGTATGCATAATCACAATGCGACGGTAAAAATACTTAGTACCCGACTATTATATTTAAAAAAAAATATAAATACCACTAATATTAATAAATGTACGGTAGCATATGGAGATTCAAATAATCATAAAATGAAGAACAAAAACCAGAAAAGGAACACATTGTTTCTAAAAACAGCCTTTGGTTTATCGGCATATTATGTAACCCGCTAGGATATTCGCGCCTCATTTTTTGGTAATGACGTATGACCGTCCCAATAACGATTTCCTTGGAAATTTGGTAATTGTTATTACTGAGTAGATCTTAATTATTTTGAACATAAAGTAAACCTAGACAATCGCATTCGAGATAATTTGCTAAATTGAACACTTGTGATTCAATTGAATTTTATGCATGAAATCCGTTAATTGTATTTCTTCCTGTAGAAGGAACGTCAATGTAAAAACCCACTGCTGTTATTTGACTTTCTCTACGGACGATATTGTTTGTGCGGTATGTTAACGAGCAAGTATATTTAGGAGAAATTCGTTTAATTGAAACCAATTAAGACATGTAAAATTTCGTTTTTGAAGAAAAAGTTCTTTTTCACTAATTTGGTATGGAGTTCATCATTATCATCATCATCATCATCATCATCATCATCATCATCATCATCATCATCATCATCATCATCATCATCATCATCATCATCATCATCAACATCATCATCATCATCATCATCATCATCATCATCATCATCATCATCATCATCATCATCATCATCATCGTCGTCGTCAAGACATGCTGTTTTTAAATGCTGCAAAAGACATTAATTCGACAATAAAAAGAAAACTTATTATTTCAAAATAAAAGGATTTGAAAGTCGTGTTCTCAACTTCTGTCCGCCCGCAAATTAGATCTTAACGTGAAAAAAACAACTTAGGATATATGTTATCGCGTTCTATTTAACTTTAGTTTCATGTCTACGTACTAAATTATGGCATCAGAAAGCAAGAGATTAAACCAGTACAATTTCCAGTGTTCTCATTTTTCATACGTACAAACATCTAGCAGCTTATTATTTTATTAACTGCGGTTTGCCTGTACCTGCATTCTCTGGTTTCGTAAACGTGATAAACATTTAATATCTTGTCTGAATCAACAATGCAACAATTAATAAAGATGAGCAAATTAATCACGTTGAAAATGGTGTACAATATTTAACTTCTTCAATAATAAATATAACCTAATATGGGCCTTTGCATTTTAAAACTTCAAAACAACAATTGTTATTTTAAATGTAAGTCTATTAATTTCAATACACACGTTTTAATAGCATCTCTTCTTCACATTGTCTTCTTTTATCGAACAGTTCGACCTTTTTAAATACTAGTTTCGGTATAAGTGTTTTATGCGATTCAGATCTAAACATTGTACAAAGGGGCAACATGAACACGAGTGTCTTACAAAGAAATGTGTTGATGGTGATGACGATTATTATATATTGAGCAGAAAAACGAACAGGAAATGAAGCAATAAAATCTTAAACTTATCGAGCATCAAGGTGTGACATTGTCAGTTAAATCTAGTACTAAACAATATTTCAACCAAAAACGCTAATTTCATTCGAAACTATATATAATAACGAGCTCATGTGTTGACATGTTCATTTCTTATAGAAAAGAACCTTTTAAAAACTGTTTTATTGTGATAAAATAGCAAATGAGGAATGCGTAAACGTGAGGTTACTGTGTTTTAGTGAGGTTAGTAGGAACTTCTAAGATCTTTAAGTTTACGTGTTTTTCATGAAGTAGCGGATATTTTCACCCAAACTCCACTTTATATTTATATTTCTTTTAAATGGATACGCCCACTTTGACTGTATGGGGCTTGTTCTTTCCTCGTTTTTTTTGTTTCGAGATCGTAGACGTCCGGATAAAAATGTTATTGATCGAAAACCGTCCACAAATCTGTTGTCTACTTACGTAAACGTTCGAAAAATTGAATGTAAAAATATTATTTTCTCGTATAATTTTTATTATTAACGCACGTGTAAAGACAAATATAACTAGAATCACGATTATTTAATTCCCCCGATGCCGTTATTTAACTAAGAACTAATTTATTGCCCCAAAAATTGGTTTGCCACCTGTTCCGATAATTAATGTTTTATTTTTTCACCATTGTTACAAATATTCGAAAACGATTTTGAAGACTGAAAGTTGTGCACCTAAGAAAACACATTTCGTAAAAGTTGATATGTGAATGTCCGAACAACTTAATTAAATGCATAAACAAACATGTCACCTGATTTCCTATCTTCAAAAATCACTAAAAGCTCAAATATGTTATAAAGACATACATCTGCCAATAACTATGTATGTAAGTAATTCAATTTAGTAAACGTATATGTCGATAAAAAGCTTCATACACAGGTTCATTTATCTATTGTTATTACTAATATCATTGTTAAGGAAAGTTGATCTTTTATTGGCAACACTATCATACATCTAAGTGTAAGCCAAAACATTGTTAAATTATGTAGCATATATTATCTCAACTGCCATATCATACCCTACGAAATGTTAACTGCAAAGTCCACTTTGTGAGTGTATTATCGGCAAATACCCGTTAGCTCTAAACAAATCTAATACAAACACTTAAATGCAGACGACGCATATTTAATATGAACAAACATTACGATCACGTTAGAGTAAATCGCTTCTGTTATCAGAAGACCAATTATATCTAGTGTACATAAACGAATGAGATAAAAATTAGCCCCTACTAAATTGTCGTTACAATTTGCATAGATTTATCTTTCAAATTCAACGAGTATTAACGAAGAGATTGTACAAGTGGTCCTTACACAATTTTGCAATGTAAATTTAACCAGACAAATACTGTCTGAATATGTGGATGACGTTTTATTGGGTTTGATTAAAACAAGGTAGGTTCATTAATTTATGAATCAACTGCGGTTATTATGGCGGGTTATTTAAATCATATGTTGTGTTTTCTTTACTAAAATATTTAATTGTATCTATCATAGTTACTCCTTGATAACAATCCAGAAATTGAAATTAGTAAACATGTCTTACGGATACTAGATCAGTATGCATCACAGTCCAATATCGTCGGCTATGATGTTGTTGCTCATTGTCATTTGCGACGACTGTGAACTCGTCATAAATTAGCCAATACATATAGTGGCTAGTTAAAGGGTTCTTTTCTCCTGATGTCGCTTCTTTTGAAGGTTTCATTTTGAAGGTTTATGCTCGAATGTAAGAATTACATATCTTAATTTGTGATTTCATAAAAATAATATTAATTTTACATGAACCCGGGTTGGAAGACATCGCAGTCAGGTACTTTTTAAGCTCAGGTTTAACATGTAAGCCTTTATTATTTGTAATTTATATTTAATTGATTTTGCTACAGGCTCCGCAAGCACTGCTATGTCTTATGAGCTCTAAAAGTAATATCTAGGACACACACATTAAAGGCAGCGCGTCGTGACCCAGTGGTTATATTTGTATAAGTTATTACAGATTTTTCAATTGAACGATGATTGTATAATATGCACATTTTTTTCCTGATATTTGAGTATTTATCTTTAAAATAATTAATGTGACCTTTACATTGCTATGGGCGATACGCAATTTTCAAATGCTAAAGATATACGGAACGCTTTTAAAAAATGCATTGTGAATTATTTTAGGTACAGTCCTTGTTTGTAACCTGTTTATTAAAGCTGTAAACCTGATATGACCTTTGACATTTACGTGTTTATTAACCTTTGAGTCAGTAATATTGGTATGGGTTATCGCGTTGACTTTATTTATATGTTTTATGATAAAACCTAGGTTAAGTGTAAGGCGAGGCTAACCATTTACCGGTTTGAATATCAAAAGCTTTGGATAGACCATTAAACACGAGCGCCCAAAAGCTTTTGATAGACCATTAAACACGAGCGCTCGTGGAAAAAACGATTTTCTTCATTTACTGAGACAATTTTTTTTTGGTTATGCCCCCAAAGCAAACACATTCCCTCTATATAATATATGTGAAAAGGCATTTATGTTTCCCTATGCAGTAAAGGCATCCGTGCGCGAAATTTAACAAGATATTCATTGTAAATTGTAAGGTTAGTAAATATTATAAATTCAACTGCAAACATCATATCCGATTCTTAATTCGTTTTAAGAACATCATGGATGAAAGCGACATTGATAAGATGAACATGGATGCCGCATTTGAATGGCTAGAAAAAATGGAAATTTGCCACAAACTGAACTCACTAGATGAGATGAAAGACCTCATCCGAAAAACACTAAAGGCGCAGCCAGACCAGTTCTCACAACAATTTAAAGATACGGCAAGGATGACAATATCTAAAAATTGTGTTCTATAAACAATCGACTCTTCGAATATTTTTTTCATATTTACAATATAATAATCATTGCATAGAAAGTATCAGAGCGTGATATTTGTTTGCTCGATTGATTATCATTCACGACAATTTAATGTCAGTTAGAAATTAAATTATGTATATAACAAATACAATGAACCATATATCTGAAATCTGGTAGACCAAACGCTAATCCTTTCACTATAATTATGTCATGGTTACAGATCAACACAGATGTTTCCAAAGCACTGGCACAAGACAAGGAGATGAAAAGAAAGTTAACATCCATATACGACACATTCATAGATGAACTCAAACAGTTACCAAGTGATGTCGGGGCGTCCTTGGAAACAGAATTCGGAGATGTTCGTTCAAAACTTATTATCAATCGGGACAGACTGCGTAAAATGGATTGCACAATCGTTGTTGCGGGTAAATTATATTATATTATACCATGTGTGTACGTTTTCTAAAATATAAGTAATCTTAAATGGCGACTTTGCTTACATCCGATATATTAGAAATATAACAGGTATGTTGGCGTTAATGCACCAAACTCTAAGCTTGCATGCGGATTTTCTATTCTAATATAAATGAGATAATTTAACCGCGATTCGAATAGTTCAACGCAGGTTGTCTTCTAAGGGCTAGCTTATGTTTTGCGTCTTCATTCAGTTACAACCAAATATTGCGTTACAACATGTTTTGTGTGTGAGCGATTATAATTCCTTTGGTAAAATATTATTAAACTTAATAACACGTATAATCATTTTGATAATTAAAGGTGAAACGAGTGCGGGTAAAACGAGTTTCCTGAATCTTTTGCTGGAAAAAGATGTCCTGCCGTCATGTCACTTGGCCGCAACATCTATTATATGTCGAATTCATCCAATACCACCTGCATCAAAACGCTATTTTGAAGTGCACTTCGCTGGAAAAAAATTCAAGAAGTACACTGTTTCGGACCGAGATGACGACGATATGATTGCCATGTTAAAGAATGAAGTGACCTGTCGCGATGCCAAGTATGATGGAGCTATAGTGGACCTCTATTGGCAGATACCTCTTCTTGGAGAAAACGTAAGATGATAATGTTTTCTTGCTTCTAAACATGTGAGTATTTTTTATTATTATACTGTTATTCATCGATAAAATGGTATAATTTAGTTAAAGTAATAATTGCGTTTTTGAAAACAACCTTATCAGCTTTAGGCCGCACGATAAATCGCCTGGCGCTTGCCCCAGTTTTCAGCTGAATCTTATCTGTAATTGGCATGCTTTCAATGCAAGTGGAATCAATTCGTGTTGAAAGAGTTAATTTTAAAAAGATCCTTTTCATTGTCCCGCTATCGAATACAGTAAATGTTACATTTTTTTATAAAACGAATCGAGATCGATGTTGTTGTACTGGCCAGAATTTTCAATATAGTTCGAGTCCGCACGTAATGTAGTCGTTGGCGTTGAATAACTTCATAAAGTATAAAAAAACAGATACAAACCCACAAGCATCCCGACGAACATCTCGACGAAATTTATTAACATAATTGTCTGTTGTTATTGAACTCTAGAAACTTAAGGTGCAATTAGATTGGTAATTATCTACTTACGAAATGTTGGTGTCGTCATCAAGGGTGATTAAATTCCCTTCAAGTTACCTTATTCGGCACACAGATGAGTGACATACTGTGCCTAGTGTTCGAAGTTCCTGTCTGAACCACATACATGTACATAATATTACTCAAATAGAATTACCCACATTATAACTGCTATACACAGTATAACCAATATTTATATCATTTAAGAGCATATGCTTGCCTGATGTGCAAAGTTCAATAACTTTACTGAATCGGTTTTGAATGACAGAAATAATGAATGCAAGGCATATGATTTCTATTAGTTATATTAGTATTTAATAAAGTATGTAGTATCTTTCTAGACCCTAAGTCGCATATATGGTTTTGTTTAGTATGTATGGGGTAGAAATTAAAGCAACACTATACATATTGGAGCGAGTAATTGTCCATGGTGAACAATATAATACACATGTTTTTTGCTTCTTTCTGTTTCATCCCGTTTGACTTAATTTGTTACAAAAACTTGTTCATGTTTGCAGTATCACGTTACTATTGTGGACACGCCTGGTGTCGGTGAAAATGAGCCCATGTCCGAGAAATTGTACAAGTTCCTCCCAAATGCTACTGCCTTCGTTTATATTCTCAACAGTGCAAATGCTGGCGGGGTTCAGGAAGACAAGGTTTGTACTATGCTGGTATATAATACATAACGAAAGAAAAGCAGCAATGTTTTTTTCCAGCGACACATACAGTTGTTACATTGCTAACGGATTATTACGCTATTCAATTTGTTTGCATTAGTTTAGCGGCATGAATACATATAACGCAATAGCGCAAAACACGCGATCTGTACAATTCACTTGCTTTTTTTGATTATGCGCTACATGTTGTAAAATAAGCCGTATTAATTTTGTGTTCAACTCAATTGCAATATAGACAGCAGCGCCGACTTATTCAAAAGGATATCCGCTACCGTTGTTCTTGGAAAGGTTTTAAACAGGAATAAGAAAAAAGTATATTTATATCAACTAAACAAAAAGCAATATTTTACCCGTTATACATTATATGACATAATATATTGATTTTTGTTTAGTTGATACAGATATTCCGGAAGATATACGAGATAGAAGGATTAGAAGATCTGTTTAGAATGGATCCACGTTGCGTACTGTTTGTTTGCAATAAATGGGACAGTGTTGATGAAAGGTGTCGCGAAACATCTACTACGCAACAGCAAGTATGGGACGACACACTGCCTAAGTTAGAAAAATACATACAACGGAGAAACTTCCCATTGGAGAAAAACTTGTTCAAGATGAGTACATTGCAGGTAATGTGAGTTTAATATCAAGAAAAACAACATCAGGATTTTATAAGATGGTATGTAGGTTTTGCATTAAACAAACATAGAATATTGCATAATTGGTTCTTTCAAACCAATTTTTAAAACGATTTTAGAAAGATGATTTTGTAAGACTTTGACGAGCTCAAAACAATTGTCTTATACTTTTTTAGAATATGATAAAAAGACACAACACATATTTCGGAGGCGGAAAACTACAACGGGCGAGGCATGGTCAGGGGTGATAACCCCAAAAAAGGGTTAGGGTAAGGGTTAGGGTTAGAGGTCGGGTTAGGGTTAGGGTTGGGTTTAGGCTTACCCAAACCCTAACCCGACCCCTAACACTAACCCAAACCCTAACCCTAACCCTCTAACCCCCCCTTGCGCAATACCATACCATGCCTCGCCCGTTGTAGTTTTCCGCTTCCCCACATATTTACAATACTTATACATCCGGGAAATTGTTAACTAATGCCATTTGACGTTTATGATGGTATGTCACGATTATTTAACGTCATTCGATTATTCAATCAAACGAAGACTTGCCAATTGTAACGTTCAAATTATAACCTTAAACATGTTTAAAATAAGGTATTACTTATATAAGAGCAACTAGATACAGCTTGTCATATTATAATTACAAATTATAATTGATGTTCAATAACTTGCAGGCTCGCCGATATTTAGATAGCGACATGGGTTATAGTGAAACATACCAGCAGGTTCTTGGCGGCCTAGGGCGATTGGTAGTGGCGAGCCAAGTTGAACATAGTAACCGACACTTTTGGTATGGTCAATAAACAATAAGATAGAAAACGTATTTTTTATTTATTATTCATCGTCTTCTCACATATTATTATTTCACCACAAAAGTTAATTTGAAGCATGCGAATCAAATCTGCGATTGTCAAACACAGCAAACAATTTTGATTTACAATTTCAGATCAATATAACATATTATAAAACGTTGTTACATTTGTTAAATTTAATATGCAGTAAGATGTTGTAGTATTATTATATTGTGTTAAGTTTTTTTTTGCATATTACCAAACGTTATATAAATAAAATATAAGGAATGCGATTTATAAACTCACTTTACTAAAAAGTGCACATAGTGAGATATTTGTATACCTCGATTCCCGTCGTCCATCCATGATAATGTATGCGCATATGTGGATCCGTTCGTGAACGTTAAAGCCTAAAGTTTTGATATACAGTATGTTACATCATATAGCGTTTTCTACATTATTTCTGCAGGCTATGTTCCCGGGTTAAACATGGCCAAACCGAATATTAAGATTTTAATATCAATTTAACTTCGTTAAAGGACAATGCTGATATGTATAATACTAGTTTGTTGCATTAGGTAGTGATGCTATACACTGTTAAAATTATGTCCCTCGGGTCAAAGTTTCAAATAAACTTATCTCCAAATATGCGCAAATTGTACCGGTGTCGTCAAAAAAAAGCCCTTAATCAAGGGTTTTGAATTTTATGTCACTGCTCTACAGTTGATCTTTTAAGCTTTTGGAGATCCTCGTGATTATCTTGTTGTTTATACGCCTTTTTAAATCTGATTTAATGCAATTACAATAATGAAAACAATGCTTAATAGTGACTGCTCCAAGGCGGTAATCTCAGTTTTTATTATGTGTATATTCACAGTGTGTTTTCTGTTTAACCTGCTATAGACTCTTAGTATTGGACTTTTTGGTTTTGCTATAAAAATATTAAAACTTATTGATTTGTGCTGAGTGAATGTGGTAGCCCATATCCCCGTACATATTTTAACTGCTGTCATATTTCGGTCTTTAGATGCTGTTAGCAGTGGAGCTATTTTTGTTATCGGGATAAATCATATTTACATCTGATTACACCAATCTTGTTTGAAAATATATTTACTTACATAATTAAGTTTACACTACAATATATACTATTCGATTAGCGCCATACGTTTTGGCATTTATGTTTTCATTGTTTGTCTGCATAGGCGCATTTTTGTTTGTGAATAATTCTGGGATCAGTGTAGGTTCGGCTAGCTTTATAACCGGTTTAAATTTTTATGGCTTTGCATGTACCGTTCCAATTACCATTCGATTTTGGTCTGTGTATTTTTATAGAATGTTTGTTGTTTGTTTTCTGAAATAAAACTGGCGAAAACTTTTTTTCGCTCCAGATATAGTGTTAGTTTATTTTTAATAATGATTTTATTAACTGCATTTCATCTTTCCTTATGTTACAGAAATTCTGTTTCACTTGTCACTATTGAAGCTATTATTAAGTGTGTAATTTAACTGAACTCATATTTTGGTTTGATGTGAATGTTAATGCTATGTGGTCAAATATCAAATGTGTAAATGTGGGTTTTAATAGTTTATGCATATACAGCATTTTATAGCATATAGCATTACCACACGTAACCTTATAACTATTAAAAATTTAGTTAAAATATTTGAATTGAATAATTCTGTATAATTTTTTTCTTCACAGGTGGATTTCAACAATTGTGACGCACATATTGACGCATTGTAAATCAAGAATATATCGTGCCGGAAGTGACTTTTCGACAAAACAGATACTAAAAGAACAAACAGAGAGGAAGCTCAATAAACTAAGAAGTGATTCTCAAACGGTATATATAATTATATGCACAACAAAGTCATCTTAGTTCTGCTTTTATTTTTAAAATACGAACATTGATTTGTGTATATTTCATCGTTGAACGCAACAGTTCTTTTAATATATTCGAAGCTTATCATTAATTTAATCGGAAATGACATGTTGTTATGGTGTCGTTTTGAAAACAAAACACACCTCGTACATCACTTGTTTTTAATTTCATAAGATGTCTTAGCAAGATTGATAACAAAAACAGTTTAACACCATATACATGTATGTTCATATTACGCAAACTTATTATAATTGTTTATAGTTTAAATGTTCTTATATGCGCTCTGACTTGTTGGGAAACGGGTAACAGTTTTTTTTAACTACATGCATACATAATGTGTTCAGTCGATAAAACGAAAAGAAATACAGCAGTCAACAAATGAAACCTCAACACTAGTTCAATTAGAGGCTGACAAAACGTTATATAGCTCACCTGTGAAATGAGGCGTGAGCAATTTCAAACCCAGGGTTTGATTTTAATAATATTTGTAGAGGACCACTATATGGTGTTTTGACACCGACTATTAAACTCATAACAATTGCGGTTTCAGAGAAGATTGCTACTTTTATAAACACTAGTCTATATATATCTTATATATATCAACTAGTGTCTATATGGGGCGTCGATGGATTTTATTCCTTGGTATGACTTGAACAAATTTCGTAGAGAACTTCTTGAAATGTTTCATGCATACTATCTAACCCCTTACCCTTGCAATCGAAGGAAGAATATTATTGTGAGTTATTTATTATATAATTCTATATAAATCAAAATGTACATCCTAAAAAAACTACTTGAATTTTAAAAGATATCAACCCAGCCCATGGATATATGGGGTATTCAGAGTAGATATAGTGCCTGTGCCACTCGGCAGCAGCTACCACAGGTGGACGGGCACACTGCTTCTCACCTGACAATCAAGTCTTATTCCTGTTTTCGGGACCTTGGCCCAGCAATACTTTGCTAAGCGCGTCTGCTGGTCGATACGAATTGAGGAGGCAGGCACGTGTCGTACAACAAGCTGGAAGTTCTTAGAGAGATGGATGTTGCCAAAATTGACCGAAGCCAACTGAAAAGACCCGCTGAAGACAAGGCCATGCGTGCGGGAAGATTCAGAACTGACGCGTGAGATCAAGCGCTCCCGATTGGATACGCCACGGTCAGGTTGTAGGCTTTAGAGAAACATCTACAGACAAATGACATAATATTTAGTTTAGCGTTGATGATTCTGTACATCGCAACGGGGTTGTTTTGATCGATAGGTAGGAGGTTATCAAAAGCGACATCACATGCATTCCAATCTCCAGCAGGCTCAACTCAATCCTTATCTCAGTTGGACCTCACAACATCTATATTAAGCAGGTCTAAGCTCCAATATCAGACTACAAATACAAGGTGAAAGGACAATTTTATGAAGAGTTTAAGCGTATAATAGCAACGATCCCTAAGACAGACGTCGGTATAGTACAAGGCGACTGGAATGCAAAAGTTTGAGCAGACGCCTACCACGAATTATCAGTACTCTATGCAGATTTGGCATTAGGTAGACCAACGACAGAGGGTAGAGACTGCTTGAGTTCGCCGTAAGCTATAAACTGCAAGCTCCGAACGGGCAATTGCATATGAAGATCGGTTAAATGCTGGCGCAGCAAATGATTTTCTCCAGCATCAACAAGGCGAACACAAGCACTTGTCCTTGCGCATACATCGGCAGTTACCACGACTAAGTAATCACCGCCATCAAAAAGGAAGTTCAAAAGAACAAGCTAATCACTAAGAACTAAATTTGAATTGTGGAATATGAAATATCGAAATATAGTAGAGGCTTTTCAAGCACAGATCATCACGCGTTTGCAGCACTGATCATCATAAACATTGACATCGACACCATCACCAACAATATTAAAAGTCCTGCTTGCATCGGTGGAGTAAGTTCTATGGAGAGAGAGAGAGAGAGAGAGAGAGAGAGAGAGGGAGAGAGGAAGAAGAAAAAACATGGTTTACAACCATTGGCACAAAACTCTGCGACAAAAGATGAGAGCAGAGGCATCATAAGTACAATGGGCATTACTGTAGGACAGAGTACCAGAAAGCTAATACGAAGGTAAGAAAGAATATGAAAAAGGTTAAAGAGGAGTGGATTTTGGAGCAATGCAAAAACAAATCTGCAACGACAAAGAAATGGCAACAGGCTAAATTTAAAAGGCATTTTGAGCAGGTGGACTAAATACTGCAGCGATTTTATCACAGCCCGCTTCGATCAGACCCCGGTCATCTTCAGAACGATTCCAGACCCTAAGTGGACGACGATACATAAGGCATAGGAAGAAGAAGTAGTATGTAGTCTAAAGGCAGGGATAAACGCACGGAAGAGAGGCACATACACATCCGATAACGGCACTAAGCCAGAAGATCTGGGGGGAGAGGAAGTGACCCAAGGAATTTGCCTTGCCTTTATTCTCCTATCGAAAAAGGGCTACCTGAAGCTTGGCCATCCTAACGAAAACAAGCAAGGAATCACCCTACACCGATTTAAACGCAAGGCCGAGGAAATACTAACAGAAGAGTAGGCTCGATTTAGGGCATGGTAGAGCACATTAGAATAAATCTTCAACATGACTGAGAAAATTGCAACACCAACTTCATCGACGTTCAGAAAGCATTCGACCGTGTGTAGCATGATGACCTATGAAAGATTCTAATAAGCTTCCACATTGTGGAAGGGCTGGTACAAGTCATAATAGACATTTAATGACACGCAATCATCTGAGACCACCACATCATAATCTCAATCGGTGGCGGATGTAACTCTAACTTGAAATTTGCTGATTTTACGGACCCAATGGGTGGCAACCGCAGCGAGTTGCAATACCAAACCAACATAATCTCTCAAAGATCAGGCGGGTTTTGGACTAAGGTTAGTACAAAGAAAACAAAGATCATAGTGGACAGCACGAACGACATCCCCATGCACGGCATGAAGCTGGAAGAGGTGACCAAGTACTTGGCATTATCCCTGTCGACGCATGACACTGGTACCACTGAGGTTCGAAGAATAATCGCAAAGACGACTGCAGCCATTCACATTGCAAACAGCTGTCCAACCAAGTGCAGGCTCTACAAGTCCCTAATTGTGGCCATCATACTGTACCGCCTGGAAATGGGCGCTTCACGTGGACACATAACGCAAGACACGGACCTTTGTACACACGTGTCTCCAGAGACAGCTGGACTTGTTGGTCCACAGGAATCTCTTATGGTGATCGTGGCCGCCAGATGAAAAGCTGGATGGGCAATGTCAAAGAATTAACGTACCTCCCATGGATGATGTACTCACAGATGAAAACATAAAAGCTAACTGGCGGAGGATCTCTGTGCCTTCGTCCCTTATTTCCCCCAAACGACAAGACCAGTCAATGGGATGATGATGATGCTAAAATCCAGCCATAAGTTCAAATCCGCATTACGTTATTACAGTTGGCTGGAACAGATGTTTTATAAGAAACATATGAAGAAGGATTTCATGTTTTTGATAAAGCGCATGATTGATGGAAGCACAATAATTAATGCAATAATTAGAATACGTTGTCCAATATTAAGAGAAACGTGTATATATTTATATGTATGTACTATTTCAGTTTCTTAAATGTCGATTTCATCCAATACATGCACATTATTAAATATTTATTTTTCAGGTTAAGAACTCTCTTCTTAACGTTTGCACAGCTCAATGTAAGATAATTTCCTCGGCATTTAATAGCCATCTTAACACAGCGAAACCAAGTATTATATCCACAGTCGAGCAAAAGACGAAGTCAATATCCAAGAACGAGTATAACGAAGTAAAAAAAGAAGTAAAGCGTGAAATACACTTAGCTCTGAGTGAGTCATTCAACACCGATATTGACGATGTAACACGTGCTATTGGAAAAATGGAAGATCATATCAGAAGTGAGTTACATGCTTTGGAAGAGGGCCTGCGTGATGTCCAGCTAGACATGCAGAACGGAAATAGTGAAGTGAATTTACTACCAGGTATGCTTTAGTTATAAATATACCATTCTGAAATATGATAACGTTTAATACAGTATGTAATGTGTTTGTGTTTGACTTATATTTGTATTTGACTTATATGATATATCATAACTATGGATTAAAGGTCCAACACCTACTGATTATGAAGTGGAGCCTTTGCCGCTTGCAGCCAAAGTGACGTTAGGGCTGACAGCACCTCTGTGGATTCCAGTGGCAGCGGTTGCACTTTTGTTTATAATTCCATCTTTCTTTGTTAAAAAGACGGTAACAGTGGTGAAAGACGAATATAAACTCAAAGCATTTCGTAAAAATCCTGGTAAAAGAATTGCAGTTTGGCTAGACACAATTTTGAAGGAATTCGCATTAGAGAAAATGGTTCAAGAACGCTATGCACAACCAATGGAACATCGTATTAATTCGATATTTGAAACAACTATCCCAGCAAAGATAAGATCATACGAAATACTAATTGAGGCAATTGTATCCGACGCAAGGTCACCAGAGAACATTCATCCAGAATTCGAATTAACCATTAGCAAGATGAAGTCTGTTACTTTGCAAATTAACACTTTTAGAAGAAAATATAATCTTAATGAATGATTAAACCTACGTCAGTGGTCAATGAAACATATTCAGTTGAAATACACGAACTTTATTTATTCGAACACTATTATAACGCAGATGATTGAATTAATATTTTCTGTTCACATATTGATTTTTTATTATTATTAATAATTGTCCACTACTTTTATTTATAATACATCAATAATTCTTACATTGGTGATGTCTTATACAAGTACTTATAACATGTACTTCTGCCTCTAATTGTCTGTCTTTTGATTTTTTTTATAAGGATGCGTATGTCATATGTTTCTTTGCATTCGACCGGAATATATCTGCAACTATATCCATAACTATTTTGTGTTTCCCTTTGCGAACACTGCCCTTAATATATTATATGTTCAGTCGTGTCAGTAGATTTAGCTATACTGTTTAGTAAATTGTGTTTAGTTGCTTTGATTTCTTTGATATCATTATTATTATTGTGCATGCTATGTAATTGTTTTTTTATGACTTAATTTTTTTACGATTTCAAAAATTGTATTTGCTTAATTCTAATACTGATTTATTATCTTATTGAAATAATGATGAGTTATGTATAATTTGAAGTTAAATAAAAAAAAATTAGCATATGTTTTACAAAAGGTTGATCCAATAAATATCAATGTTAGATGTTTAATTGTATAAATCTAAGAAAAAAACAAACAATCTTGTAAAATTTATGTTATTATACACTGAATGCCTCCAACACTGGCTTTAGACGAGATATTTAAATTCCAAAAACGTGATATAGCCCATCGATGGCAATTACATCTGGTAAGAACTTTAAACGCATGCAATGATATTTTATCGGCTTTAATCATAACCTGATCGTAGATTGCACTTAATATCTTAACATTGAAAAAAAAAGTTGAGTATAATCGTAAAGAATAATTGAAATTGTCATAATTATTAATTCAACCAGTCATGTTTACAATTAATATTACAGTAAACATGCACGAGTTGGATAAACCATGCTATAATCATTACTTTAACGTTATGTTTTATATTAGCTGATGTCTGAATAGAAAATGATGTTAGTTATTATCGCCCGAAGGAAGTTGAATATTCTTTAAACGGTTTGTTTAAACTTAGACCATACAGTTCCTTTATCTCAATTTGTTTGATGCTCAATGTTTGCACTAAAATTATTCATACATATGATTATGTCTAGAATATGTGGCGATATAGATGTCGATTGAATGTCGAATTGTTCATTTTAAATGTTTATATAAATCAAATATGTTAATTTTCTACCCAAAACATTTCAAAATGTATTGGTATCTTTCAAACCATGTCAAAAATGTGCATTCCCTAAACTCACATTAAATTTGAGTCAAAACCTTGTATAAGCAAGAAAGTTGAGAAATTAAAACAACAGGCCTATGCAATTTATAACCCAATTAGCGTGGTGTAATATATACCTTATTTTAATGATACATTTGTTGAACAAAATAATTTTGGATACATGTTTATATGTATTGATTGTTGTGATATATTGTGGTGTATGTATTTGTCGGTTGATAATTGACTATATCCTTATGATGTAATATAATGAAACTTCCTAGCAGGTCTATCAAAAATATTCGATATGCAATAACTTTAAGAAAGTCATAAATTCAAATGACATTTCTAATTATACATGTATTCTATTATTTCAGTATTATGCTTAAACACTTTTAAAATGTTTCTTTCATTTAATGTACATGTCTTTTCGTCTATAACACTGTTCTAATTGTTTCAGCAGGTTTTATGCATATTAAACGATGATTTATTGGTGTACATAGTTTATATATCCCTTAACAGATACGAGAAAACCCTGATGTATCTCTATATTTGAATATCATTCTAAATCAATTAACTTCTTTATAAAAAAAAATATGTGTTTTAAATCATTCTGTGTTTTCAAATAATGCCGTAGTATAGATGCGTAGTTTTCAAGAATGCTATTCACGACCGATTTGATAGCACGAATCTCTAATTATGCGATATTCGACAACAAATTATGATAAAAAATTATATTTCAATTATGACACGGTCTTTTTTTCTTCAGTTTATATTTAAAACTTATTGTTGAGAAATATATTGATCCTAAATCAAACCATACTATAGAATGTAAATTCAACTGAGCGCATCGATGACATCATTTGTTTTTATAACAAAACAATCTATCGACGACTTCAATCATAAAAAATAAGCGAATAAGATTTGATGGTTGAAAAAGTACGGAAATACCCGGTGTGATGCCATTTTATGCATATTAAACGACGATTTATTGGTGTACATAGTTTATATAGTTTATATAGCCATTAACAGATACGAGAAAACCCTGATGTATCTCTATATTTAATTATCATTCTAAATCAATTAACTTCTTTATAAGAAATATGTGTTTTCAATCATTTTGTGTTGTCAAATAATGCCGTAGTATGGATGCATAGTTTTCAAGAATGCTATTCACGACCGATTTGATAGCACGAATCTCTAATTCTGCGATATTCGACAACAAATTATGATAAAAAAATATATATTTCAATTATTACAAGGTCGTTTTTTCTTCAGTTTATATTTAAAACTTATTGTTGAGAAATATATTGATCCTAAATCAAGCCATACTATAGAATGTAAATTTAACTGAGCGCATCGATGACGTCATTTGTTTCTTATAACAAAACAATCTATCGACGACTCCAATCATTAAAAATAAGCGAATAAGATTTGATGGTTTAAAAAGTACTGAAATACCCGGTGTGATGCCATTTTGATGTTAACACAGTGATTGTCATATGCAAACACATGAAGTGAAATTAAAATAGAAAGTAAATTTAAAAGTTCAAATACGCCTATGTTTCATGTAAAGGTAAAACTAATTTGAATCATATTGTTGTCAAAACGGCTTGTACACATGTGTTAGGGCGCGTTTAAGCACGAGCATTTTGATATACAACTGTGATCGCAATCACAATCATTATTCAAGTCTCATACACGAGAACGCTTATCAAATTACTTATAGCTTTTATACCCTAGTATCAGGAAATGTGCGATATGCTGTGACAGCTTTGTCTTACTAGCTCTTAATGGATATTATAACCATCCTTTCTTATTTATTAATGTCGAATTGCGCATTAAGAGTTAATAATATTAAGTTGATTTTATGTTTGCACATATAATTGTGTAAGATCCGAAAAAAGAAGCAGTAAATAATTTTAAAGCAATTTATTCCCCAAATCTTGATTTATTTTCTTGGCGTGAAAAAATCAACCTACTTTGCCTATGAACATGACACTGACAGGTTCTCTTAATTGGTATCGTCTTAGCAAAATCGGTGACATAAAAATCAAAATTGATATATAATATAAAAACAAATACGCAATTAAATTCAAACATTGTGCTGGTTTACATTTACAGCAAATACATACAACTCTCAAATAATTGGCACTAGTAACAATATTTGCATTTTAAAAATAATTGTTGCTTCTGAGTAACGTTTGAATAATTATTTTTACCAGCGGCATGAAAAAGAGAGACGTTCAATTCTTGATGCATCTCCCGCTCTCTGAAAGAGAAGGAACACACATCTTGTGTAGAACAACAAATTATGTTAGTTTGAGATTCTTACGCAGATTACGCAGTTATCGGCATGAAAAGCATCTACATGGATATTGACTTGGGCGAGAACTAACCCAAATAAAAAAAAATTACTTGATGTTTAAGATGACACCGTATGTTGAACTTTTATTTTCAAAACATAATTAGACGTGATTAGAACAAACACGTATAAGAATAAGCCTATCTGAGCTGAGATCATAAAATAAATGTGTTTTTACCTTGATGGTACGAGAGCTGGAAACCGGAGCAAAAAGGCTATCTAATCAACACTTATTTGCAATATAGAACCATTTGTGTAACGACAATACTACAAATTGTGTTGAATTGTACACTTTAAATAGTATTGCAACTCATATGTTCAATGCATAAGTTGCAACAACCTTCAGCAGTTAAAAGAAAACCTAACGAAATAGATATGCATACAATAATCGAGGGTTCTTCACAAACGACCTTCAAGCCTTAGAAATAATAACATTATAAAGAAATTGAGAACACCGCCTAGATCCGAGAAAAAAATCAGATCGCAGGTCACTCAACATAATTTGGTCAAATGTATCTGCTTAAAATTTTTAATATTCAGTTAGAGTTTAAAAAATTAACGGCTTCAAATTTCAGTTACGACTTTAAGAATCTTTAGTAAAGTACTTAGCCCAATTATTTGTGCAATTTCTGCACGATTAACATTGATTCATGGTCATTAATAACACATATATATAGCATTTGTAGATTATAAATGCCTTTAAATCAGTGATTCCAATATAGTCAAGGCAATGCATGAAATGACTATACATCTTCAAAATATACAATCATGCAATATCTCCAGCGAAAACAACTTTATTTAAACGATCGAATAAAGCCACATAAAGGCACGTTAATAAAGCAGTAAAATAGAAATTACATGAGATGATAACTCTTTGAGAGATAATAATCTACAGATGATAAATCCGACAACAAAAAAGACGAAGTGAGCTACAATATTCCTCGATATGTTTATATACTTTAAACTTTGAATGTTATCAAGTGTCAGTATAATAAAGGCTATCACATTTTAAAATCTACACAGGTGTGATGTAAAATGCTTAAACTCGGATAAACTTAAAAAAAGATAAGTAATGACTGCAAAATTGCAAACGACAATTTAAAGAAAAGAATAATGTTGTAAATTAATCCTTACTTGAAGGATCACTGGTCAAATTTTACAGAAAATGGATACGAAATGAATAATGAACAATGCAAGTACCTAGCGATATTGTAACACTCCATATTTTATTTCGCAACATAATAAAAAGAACTACGACGACTTAAGTACTGAACTTATCAAAATATAACAGACACCTATGTAGATTGTAAAGAAGAGATGAAAGTTAAGTTTGAAAAAATATTGGATAGTGAAGGAAAGATTAAGAGCTATTCAATTTGGCAAGTGTCTACTTACATAATGTACAGTAACTTTGCGAGGTATTCAGTTTAACTACGTTTTACACAGTTATATTAATTTCTCGGTCCTTATACGAAAGTGAATTTCACCCTTCTCTTCCACACACGAAAGCCGCAGCATGGTAATTTCTATCAACGGACGCTGTTAATGTCTGTTGTTTTTCTCACGCTCTGGTAAGCATGCAATATTTTGTAATCATTGAGTGTTGAATATCCGTATAAAAATGTATTAAGCATTTGATAATATAATTTGAATATAAATCCCCAAACAGTACTTTGTATGGATAAGGTTCAAAATTAATATTTAAACAAGTAAGTAAATAGGATCTCTAAAGAACATTAGTCATGTTGATTTAAGTTATGATAAAATGTTTGGCCAAGTGTCAGGTTTTTAATCCCCTTTTTACCGTTTCAAACACCCGATCCTTTAGAGACGACTGTTCCCCTGCGGTGGCCCTAGTTGTTCCATGTTAGTATTTTTAACATGTATGTTGTGTTATGTCTATTACAAGCGGTGTGTTTAATACAGTTTAGCATTTGGTTTCACTATACTTATTTGAGGTTATCCATCTACGCGAAAACTACTCAGCAGCTCTGTCGTCCATCCAATTACTAGAACTCTTTTTTTACCTCAAAGTAAATCTCGTTAGAACCACATGATCGTCGAAGCGCAATTATCTCCATCAGTAGCGAATTTAAATATCAAACCTGGCCGAATTAATCGTAATACAAATTCGAATTTACCACGTCCCAACATTCTACAATTCCGTTTCAAGACAATTATCTGTGGACTACAAACTAACTTATTTGATGAAAAAATGCTCCTGCTTATGAAAATGCTACTGATGATGGCGATGATGACGATGATGATGATAATGGTGATAATGATGATGATGATGATTGTGGTGGTGGTGGTGATGATGAAGAAGAAGATGATGATGATAATGATGATGATAATGATATGGTGATGACGACGATGATTATGATGATGATGATGATGATGATGATGATGATGATGATGATGATGATGATGATGATGATGATGATGAACGCTCACTTTTCCTGTGTAAGTTGGTCTACTCTCAGTTAACTGAAAACTGCCGTACTTGAATCAATAGAATAGGGCGGGGAAATTGGCGTATACAGGCGTCCATTCCGAAATTCTCGGATATATAATTCAGTTCCTAACAATTAGCTTGCCGGTGACTTTTTTCAGTAACAATGCTTAATCTTGAAATTGCAGCTGTAATTAGAAAGTTGTCCTAACGTACGTGGGACGAGTAAATCGATTTGATATAAATGTTAGCCATTTTATTTTGATTTTGGATTAGTCTCAAACTTAATTATTTTGTATTCAATTATCCTAAGTATTAAAACAATAAAAGAAATAAGTTGTTCTATGAAATGTGAATGAACCGACAAAGTAACATATTCATAACGATACCAAAAACACCAAACATAAGATATCTTCTATCGATGCGGAAATGAGATACACATTTTAATATGGGATACAAATCAACATTTTATTAAAGGTGACTCGTTATCAAAATGGAAGTAAAATCATTATGATATTGATGTAATGTTTACTAATGATGATATTGATGTTGTTAATGATTCCGATATAAGGATTAGGATTATGATTATATTGATGATACTATAGAGAATGCTGATTATGGTGAGGAGTAGGAGAAGGGCGAGGAAATGCTGGTGATAATTACGGACTTAATTTAGGCATATCTTATTAAATGCATATCAATAGAAATTCTGATATTATCAGATAATATGCAGTAAACTGTCTTATCAATAGGGTTGGCATAGTGCCTGAACGTACACAAAACGATCGATTTAAACTCCCTTAACAAAAGAAATGTATTAACAGCGCAAAAGTCGTTACAAAAGGAACCCGAAGATCTATGTCAATCGAATTTCGCACTTGATTAGCGAAAACTCCTACAGAAAAACATGTTAGACATGATCCAAGATTTGGACATACTTAAGTCTGGTGATACAACACATACAAATGAGAGTAAGACAATATGTATACAAAGAGCATATTGTTTACTCAGCAACCAACATGGTACCGCAACAAATGCGAACAGCAATAACGGAGACACTTGATATATAGTTATCTATAATAAAATAACAAATAAGAAATGGCAACTATGCAAATATCCACATGTGTTTTAAGCCAACCCAAAATTCAAACGACTATGTTATCGATTGTACAAAATACGTCAAGCGTCACCAACGTTAATAGATTTTTGCCGTAGTTTAATGATTAATCGGTACAAAAGTGGCAATGTTTTGCAAGCAATGTCTAGTTCCAACAAACTGATGTATCAGGGTATTCACACAAACTAATAACGTATAACTATTTATCCAATCAAGACTGTGAGAAAGGTTCAGTGTGGATGAATGGTAATGAATGAGTGAGTTATATTACTAACCGTACATGCTTTAAATATGATCTGATTTCAGATCAATCTTTATGATTTTATATATCTGACACATTTGGTTAATTTCGTTACTAAACCTTGTAAGAGGTGCAAGCATTTTCCATTTGCTTACAAACATACTATATTTCGGTAAAAAAAAGTCTGAAATTATTACCACTTTATTTAACTACACAAACCCTGCTACACTGACTATATGTAAAAATCGAAGACAATAGCTACACATTCTGTTTTTTCTTGAAATTCCCACATTTTTAGCTAAATTTTGTAATAAGCTAACCATGGCCAACGCAATGAAAACAATGCACCAGAAAACCAGGAGTACTTCCACAAGTACTTGGGAAAACTTTAAATATGGTGGCAGTCAAACTGACGCATGGACCAAATACATAGATCGATCACAAAACAATCCAGCTTTACACTTTTAACATGTTGAATGTGATACTTTTTAGAACGAACGATGATAGATATATGTGAAACTATTTTCGATTGTAGATCGTTTAATGATAGCCTGCATTTCTTAAATTTCTTTAAAACAACATTGGCCCAATTTATAACAATCACGCACTTGCTGACCCAGATATAAGCCTACCTAGCAACATTAAGTGGGAATTGGTAGGAAAGCACATTTGTGGAAAAATGAATTTAATGACATATTATATTTTCTACACGTTAAACATTGTTGTGTTATGGGACAGGATATAATGAACAATACGGGAAGCTTCTCATATTTATTTCAAACATGTACCATACACAAATCATAGTGTGTCCAACCAAGGTCGAAAATATATTATTGATGTATGGGAACATGAGAAGTTAACATATAACGGGCAATTTGAATGAAATGCTAACATTACAAATCAACACTTTAAAAAGCGGGAGGAGCTACTAATAAATTAGTTTCTTCTATGAAACACCAGGCAATGTAATAGGCTTGACATGTACATAAATACAGGATATAATTTCGGCAACGTACCAGTCACAAGAATATAAATCACTCTAATGATTATGCAAGCAGCTGACACTGTGGACATGTATTTCTTGTCATAAACATGATGACCACGCAATTACATCGACTAATGGATTGCGAACTGTGATGACCAATTGCTCGGTGTAGACAACGCCGATTCGGACAATCATTATTTTATTTATCTAGTAAAGTGTAAACCAAAATTAATTACAAAAGTGAATATTTAATGCAAGAAAGCAATAATGAAAACAAAAACCATATCAAGCACAGAGCCACAAAATACAAATGCATTAAATATATACACATAAAACGTGCAAAACATTTCAGTCTCTATCTAACCGAAGAACACAACACAGCTAAATGTGTTTTCACGTAACATATCATCGAACATTTTGTCACACTTGTACCACGTTGTTTCTTAAATCATCAAATACATGACAACATAGTTACAACTATATAAAAACTCTTTGGTGATTTTTAAATGCTATTTATAGACCTTTGCCTGTAAAGTATGACCTTGACTTTAACGTGAAGTATCTGGAAGTGTCTCAACAAAGCGTATGAAAGAGGATAAATTGTGTGCAAAGTTATGTTTCGATACTTTGATACATAGGTACATATAGCTAGAAGAAGCTGTATTTAAACTTTTAAATTCTATTTTGCGACCTTTTACTTTAATGTATGGCCTTGACCTTTATAAGTGTCTGAATTGAGTGTGTGTAATATACCTTCTGATATAGGTTAAATAATTGTGAACCCTTACGCTCTGAAGTAAGATGTGTTACACAATTCGGATTTGAAATGTTACTTTGACCTTAAAATAATTAGATTTGGAAGTTAAGTAAAAACACATAGTTTCGAAAATTACACCTGAGCGGGGCAAGGTCTATCTTCAGCTCAAGTTTTATAGATAATCGATGCCAACATGTGAAGAAAACGATTTAAAAAAAGAGTCAACGAGAATGTTCAACACGTCAACCCTTGTATACAGGTTTACTACGTGATAAAATATATCTTAGTTTTCGGCATTGCCAGAAGCGACATTATGACTTTTACTAGAATGAGGTATGTGCATTTTCTAAGAAAATGTAATAAAAAAATATTTGATTTATCTCAAGAATTGTTACCGAACGCTTAAATGCTTAGAACATAAATTGAATAATATATTATTATAAATTTTTTTTATCAAATAATTACATATTGATATCATTATTTCTGTCGTAGAGATGTTAATTGAACTTATTATTGGACTTACGTGTGTTCAGATATAAAAACAACGTTTGGATTTAAATAAATTAAATAAATTACAGTAATTAAAAGTAAATGTTAATCAACCTCTTAACCAAATGATTATAGCTATGAAATGTTTTACGTTTACATTCGAAATTGTTATGTATACCAGAGGGTAACTCTAAAATGCACAATCTGTCCTTTGCATTTGAATAGCGTTAGCGTTTATCAACTGCGTCAGGAATACCTTGGTACATTTCGTGTTGTGTCCAATAATATCAAACATCACTGCAATTATACTCTCCATTCTTACATTAAAATCGTCAAAATATTTGAAATTATTATTGGTATACGTAAATAAATTATCAAAAAGGTATATTTGATTGGCTTAAAATGTTCATACATCTTATTTTTCGCAATAATTAGAAGAAAAACGGTATACCAGCCAGCGATGCCGAACACAAAAAACACAACAATTTCAATGCTCACCGGACTATCCTGATTTGCTTTCCGGGTTTACAATGATAAGTTTCGAAAAAACATACAATTATATTAATGAGCCAGCAGCTGCACCTGCTTGCTTGAAATCCTATTCTAGTATGTGCACCTTATATTTGCCCAACAGTAATGCCCAAAATACATTTACTAAAAAAGACACATACGTACACACCAAACACACAACAAAGAATAAACTCGGGTCAAATTACATAGGGGTTTTAAGAAGCTCCATTGCTCTCTCATGGTCCAGAATTAGTAAAAAAACAAAACAAAACAAAAACGTTTTATTAAAAAGAAATGCACATGAATCCCATAAATTCGTATTTAAAATAAACCATTACTAAAAGTGAACAAATCAGAGCACATGAATTGTCAATCCTAATGTATCGACTATCTCCGGATTTCTCCGTAAGATATGTCTCGTGTTTAATGGTCGCCAGCTTGGCTTGCATTACTACTTTACTACACAAAATGTTATCAGTCTGTTGTTGTAAGGCTTTATACAACGCTTTGAACTTGCGCAAAGCTTTCTACCGAAACTTTGATATAAAGAGCATTATCTATGTTCATTTGTGTTGCATTTCGACCTTTTATTCAAATAATTTACTTTTCAAACATTTTTAATCACGTTATTGTCCTTTTCATGTCAACCAGTCTATACTGTGGGACATATTGTTTTATGTCCCCCAGTCTATACTGGGGGACATATTGTTTTTGCCCTTTCTGTTTGTTGGTTGGTTGGTTTGTTTGCGTCAAACTTTAACATTGGCAATAACTTTTGCAATATTGAAGAAAGCAACTTTATATTTTGCATGCATGTGTATCTCATGGAGTTGCACATTTTGAGTTGTGAAAAATCAAGGTCAAGGTCATCCTTCAAGGTCAAAGGTCAAATATATGGGAGGACATAGTGTTTCACAAACACAACATGTTTGAAAATAAATTTACAGTTTTAAAAAACCAACTCAACCGAAATAGTATCTGGATTTTTTACGTTTCGCGATGTACATATTAACGCAAATTATTTGTTCACTTTGAGGAAGCAAATCGATCATAGACGATGGAATATTTATTTAATACAGACTATCATTACCGTGTGTAGTACTAGCTAGAAATACCTATGATGACAATTCAAGTATAAAAAATTAAATGAAAATAATGTCTGGGTTGATTATTAATAGAATGAATTTAAGTATCTGATATAATTTGGTGTATCTATGTATAAATACCATGATATTGTTAAATTAATTTGTTAACATCAATTAACATTGTGTGTTTTATTATTACTATTAAAGTTATATAACAAGAATTTATGATTGTCATTATTAATTATTCTAAAAGTATCATAATTATTTATTTTAAAGTAGATTTTTGTCATTGTTTTCATTATGTTTAATAAGTGTGTACATTTGCTAGATTCAAAATAAAATGTATTAATCCGGGTTTTACTATTTAGTGTTAACCTATTTATTTTAGTTCGATTGCATTTTATGCATTTACAACTTATTTGAAATGCTATTGTTTCCGTTTTCTGGGCCTAAAACTAGTACTTGGTGGTTTTAGGAGAGTTCTAGACTACGATCCCAAAGTATGGATCGAGCTCGTAACCTCCCGGTCGCTAGGTAGACACCATGACAATTACCGTGACTAAAGCGACATTTGACTATTGCAGTATTGCAGCATTATATAATATAATGTAGCTACAAAATGTGGAAAATGATTCATTGCAGTACCAAATAAGTGTAAATGGATACAAGTTTAATTGTGAATCCCTCTTCATGCCTGAGTAATAACTACCTGTCATTGATTATTAGTTCGCTTTTACAGGTATACTGGATTATAAAAGACTGATGAGCATCAGCTTGACAACCCATCTCCCCAATAATACATTGTGTGGCTCATTCTCAGGTCAAACCCACAGTTAGAGAGAAATTACAGTGTAAAACAGCACTGGGTTGTGACAATTCTGGCTGACCAAGCAAATTATATCATTTCATATAAAAAACCTTCTAGTTTAATATACATTATATATCTTTTATTGCATTGACGAACAAAGCAAATAATACAAAGGTTAATTGTCCAAACATTAACTGTTACAATTTGATACTGTTTTAAGCTTCTCAGTCCTCTGATTTTTAAAATAAAATTTCTGAACGATGTAATATAAACACATATATTTGTATTGCTAGTTTTACAAGTATATATATTAAAAAATATTTTTAACAATCAATGTCAGTTTAACTTATAGATGTATGCTTCGATTTCTCTATTGGAGCCAAATTAATATCGCATTAGCTAAATTATTATCACAGCAGTATTCCTTCTTTTTGTGCAAGTAATTTTGAAATCAGGGTTTATCAAGATTATAATGATAAATGTATAAATAAATAAAGAATCAATAACAATTATAAGCTTTGCAATTATTTCATTATTGTTTGAAAGTATTTGAAGTAATTTTCTGCTTTTAAACTATGACGTCTGTGAGTTTGAATAAAGATATCAAACTTTTAATGGACATCATTATGATGATTTTCTCAGACAAGACTGTTGATATCACATTTGGAATGTATTTTTGTAATATTTATATAATTATTTCGTACAACAATCACTTTTCCATGTTTTGTTTCATTTAGAGTGATGTCATATTTTATCATTTTACATGTATTTATAAATTCATGCAACCATGGACACGGTTTAATTTTTTGAGTATTAAATCTAATTAAACATTGAGTTTTGATGGTCAATCAGTTTTTATATGCGAGTGTCTATTTCACTTATAAATTAAAATATAATATTATACAGTATTGAAAAGAGTGTTCCCAGATTGATGTCTTATTTCAACTTCTCAAAGTGTCATTTATTGAACATTGTATTGAACTGTATGGGAAGCAATTTTTGTTTAAGTAACAGCAATACAAAATGTATAATTTCTACCACAAGTTGACCATATTAGACCTACTGCTCTAACGTAGGCACTGGTATGCATATTACACTGTTTTTAATGCATATTAATAATTTTTATTATTTCTTAACGTGTGTGTTTGTTCTGACTTTTTCGACTTTTGCAAAAAAGTGTTTTAATGCATTTGAAAATAAACTTAAAACGCACTAAAATGCCCCTAAACATACTTATTTTCCATAAAAGGTTAATTGTGAAGATGAAAAATACTCTTTTGATACATTAAAGTGTAAGGTGTATAAACTCTGTAAAATGCAGATTTGTTTTGTTCCTGTTTAAAGTTTGTCGTGCCTGCATTTTCAAGTGTATTAAATGCGTATTAAATGCAGAAACATATAATACCAATACTGGTACATATAGTGTGCATTAAATGCACTTTTTCTTCTTATAAAATACATTACTGATCCAGAGTGCTGAAATGTGACTTTCTTCAACATCAACCGAAAACGAATCAGCTACATCTGGTCTTTGAGAATAAAATTCTTAAAGACATATAGATACTATTAGATGGATAGGTAGATATATATATAGATAGATAGATAAATAGATAGACAGACAGATAGATAGATTTCGATAATGAGCAACATAACATAATACAACAACAAATATATACATTAGAATTTAACAACATTTGAAATATGTTATTAATGAAATGATGTGTGATGAACCATGTCAGTAAGCATCAAAATCAAGGATGACACAATAAAGAGATGATAATCTCTTGTTTCCAATGTGGTCCTTTCTACTGATGGTCTGACATAGAGAGGCATGGACCATGAACAAGAAAAATACAATATTAAAGAACAAAGGTAGTTAAAAAGATTACTAAATTATGCTGTTGCTCAATTTATTATGACAATGTAACAAAATAAAAATGAAAGAACTTTCAGTAACTGACCTATGTAGTTATTTTAGGCTAAAAGCACAATGTTGATAATAAAATAATAGTACATGACTCTTGGGACTAGTTGCAGTTAAAAAACACACACAAAAATAAATAGGAAAAAAGATCACAATAATTCTTAAAAGTGTTTTTTTTTTTACTGCTCCTTTAAAACTATTAAAAGTTGGAATACTCCTCATATGTGGAGGTAACATGTTCCATAACTTACATCCTAGGTAAGAAAATGACTAAATCCCAAACAGTTTAACCTTTGGAGGCACACATGACCCATGCTCACTAGACCTAGTTCTATAAGTATGAATATAATCCTGAGTTATATAGTTTTTACTCATGTAGCTTCGGGATAGGCCATGATTAATTTTGAATACATAACATAGTGTAATTAGTTGCAATCTTTCGGAAACCGGTAACCAGTTTAAAGAAACAAAATGTTGGTTGCTGATATGAGACCTGGGTCTAGATTGAGTAAAAATCTTACCAATTTATTTTGGTAACCTGGAGCTTATCCTTCCAATATTTATTTAGACCATGAAACCAGAAGGAACAAGCATAGTCAAAGTGGCACTGGACAAGGGAAGAAACCAAAAGTATTTTAGTGTGATCAGTAAGAAATGCTTGTTTTTTTTTTACATAAATTTTAATATAATATAATAGTTTGATACTTCAACCATCGTCGTGCAATGCAGGAAAGACCACTTACAAAGCCAAGTTGTGTACATCCATCTTTAGCTACATTAAGTACTTCTGGTTTTATTATTTCAAAGAATGAAACATAATTCAGCCATTTATCAATTTAACATTGTATTTTAAAGTATAACACGATTTAAAATCAGAAAAATGATTTAGAACTGAGATATTCACAACGTGCGTTAGTTAGAGTATGTGACCTGAAACGATCCCACGCTAGTATTTAAAGGTCTATGTAAACCTATGCATTAACCATTTCCTGCACGGGAATTTAGGTTAAATACAACAAAACGTCTTTTTGGCTGGGCTTATAACATGACACTTGTAAACGAGTCGTTCATACGATCGACTAAGAGATAAGCATATACAACGGATCTGAAAACTTTTTTTTCTCGTAATTTGTGGATTGTATGACTAGACGTATTACAATATTATGGTGAAGTTAGTAAGCGCAATGTCAAAAGGGTAACTATCAGATATGTATAAATTTCAGATTAAATCCGTGTTACACATGGTTCTTGACATATACTGGTTAACGATAGTGTAACTTAACTACCAAGTGTAAATAGAATATATAATTGGCGTGACTTGAAAAGGTAAAAGGAAAAAAATACAAACAATTGGTGGTCTATTCAAACAGTATTTTTGTAACTCACTCGTAAGCTATTTTTCCGAATCCAGACAACGAATGAGATTAATTTTAACGCATATTTTATGCATAATGTTTTATTCATGCATGTTTTTTGTTTGATATATTTTTTCTCTGATTACAAGTTGGGTTTTGTTTTGCAACTGGGTAATTTTAGTCAAGAAAAACAGTAAAGTCTTTGTTTTTTCCTTGTTTTCTTTTCGAAAATGATCGAAGGTGGTTAAGCAGCATGTCTATGTATAAGTTTTCTGATTTCCTTCATGTTTAACTAGTGTTGCAAACTTCGGATCTTGCCTTATTTTCAAAGTGAGGGACAGTTTAAATGAGGTTTATTGTATGAATTACAATTTACAACAGTTGATAGCGGGCAATGTTTATTTACGATTGAATATCTGCCTTATCTAAACACTCAGCTATCATACACACCACGTGGGTTGTCATATCCGATAACTCATCCGCATATGACATTACATGCTTCCACACCCGTAATAGGTTATTTTTCAGTATAAGGAGGCGTTAACATCTCGTGGTAAGTATCGAATACATTTATATTTTTGTTGTTTCTAGAATGTTATATTATTATTTTTCATCATCTTTCGCCATAGGCGGAGATATATTGTTTTGGCGTTGTCGGTCCGTCTGTCCTTCCGTCCGTTCATCAGTTTGCATCAGTTATGTATATTTATATATTTATATATATATATATATGAGAGGATGATGCCCGTCATATTGCCACGCAAACCATTTGTCCAAAACGGAGTAATGACCCGTTTTTACTTGAAAATACCCCTTTTTTAGATATTGAGCTGTATCTCCGATAACCATAGCTATGTAACTTACTAGTGCTTTTATCATTAATCTGGGGCTGGGTCAACTGCGAGACCCATAACCCTGGAGGCAAGTTCATGGTCTTTTATTGAGGTCAACGATTACATATTTGATGACTCATTTATAATTTAGTCATTACTTCACAATGCATTAAGGTATTTTGTAATAAATTTCTATAATTGTTGTTGTCTTATTACGACTTAGGCCTCTAGTGTCAATGTCAATGTCAATGTCACCTACCGAGAACGAATGTAAATTTTTTATTAGATAAGAACTATTTTGCTACTATTCTACCATAAACCAAGGGAATTGAACATATCCATTTCCACATTTGTTTTGCAGATGACATCGATTCAACAACTATGTTTCTTTATATATGTATATATATATATATATAGTAATTCATGATTGTTTATTGTGTAAATCAATAAGTTATATTATGCAAACGATTAAAATTCACGTTATGTTTTACAGAAATGATTTCAAATTCAAGCATATACGTACGAATATATTGTATGGTGTCGAATAGGTATTGATTAATTAACATAGCTCGCGCAATAATCTGTGCAATTATGTTTCTATTTGTGAACAATTTAAAGTTTATGTTCAGATATCGAGGTAAATTGGTCCACCTGTTTTGACCCAAGATGGCCAATTATCATTCTGATTTGTGTTGTCTATCTATGGAAATTTTTACGCACGTATCAACATAAAACTCTATGTAGTATATTAAGATATCAAAACATAAGCACAGCAGTACAATATTGTTTTGCTGAATGCAGTCCCACGTGCTTAACATGTTGTTTTTAAAGATACACCAGGAAAGCTTAGTTACGATATTTGATCGTATAGTTATCTACAATTCTAACACGACACGTGCCAAATTTCATATAAACAAAGAAAAAAATCATCTTTGGGTTATTCTGCAATAATTATGTGCGGAGCTTATACACTGAAAGCATGCGCTGTAACTAAACAAAACATGCCGATACATTTTCCACCAGCGTAATATTCCGGTATTCACTGAGGGCGGAGGTCTGATCGACAGAACAGCCGCAAGTTATTTTTATGGGCGGAACTTCACATAAAATAATACAAAACAAAATAACAAACATTGTATAAATCTTAAGTAAAAACCGTGTAAGAATCGAAATAGTTTGTGTACGGTATAGTTTGTTGTCGCACTCGTGATGTAATCCCTACGCATCCAAACTTCCGGCCGTGGGTTATTCGACAACAAACTTTAACGTACACGAATTGTTTCTTAAGTATAAAACTAACGAAGGTAATTTAAGTGTGTTTTTGTAATCGAATCAAATTTTATATTAAAGGGGCCTTTTCACAGATTTTGGCATGTTTTGAAGTTTGTTATAAAATGCTTTCTATTGATAAATGTAAACATTTGCTCTAAATAGCTCCAGTAAGAAATCAAGAATAAAATTTAAAAAAGAAAAAAGTAAGCCACATCAGGGCTTGAACCACTGACCCCTGGAGTCCTGGCGTAAAAAGTCTCGCATTTAGACCCCTCGACCATTCTTCCGAATACAGTGTAAACAGGTATTTTATACTATATATAAAAAATCCTCGTAATTTCACAAAATATAACGACAATAACAGAACTCTCCAAATTATTCCATCGTTTTGCGTTGCAACGCTTAATAATTTTCAGGTTTTTAAATCGTCAAAAGATGCATATAATGGCTATATTAGAGCATGGTAAATGTTCAGTATAACTGTTTCCTCACAAATATCATAGCTAAATCGAAAATTTGCTAATCTGAAACTACTTTTTAAAATTTTGTCAATTTACCAAAACGTGAAAAAGACCCTTTAAAAATCAATAAGTCTTCTTATACAGATTAAAATTAATACTCTATACAACTGTAAACCAAACTTAATGTGGATAGAAATTAGTTTAATACAAGGAAATCGGCAATGGCATATTATTTCAGGTATGATAATGTTTAAGTATGGTATTCAATGTATTGTTAATCCGTTAAATAGAAGTTACTTAAACATAAAGAAAATTAACTATGAAAGTTACTAAATTTTAACAACTTATTAAGTTTTAACAAAATCAGGGATAACGGAATAATTATTATAATGTGTATTGTATTAGTATATGACGTATAAAATGTCCTGTACACATGTATCCTTGTTAAATGGAATATATCAATAAAAAGGCCCTTAAAGGTGCAAAGTACAACTGCTATATGCCACCCTACCGGGGGCATAAAAACCAAAAGTTCTAACGGTATTTATTTACTAAAGTATTCTGATTTCTTTTTTTTTTTAAATAAATTAATTAAAATGATTTCAATTATCGCAACATATAACAACTGGTTGCAACAAATGGCAAAGTGTCTGCATATCTGAATTTTGTATGTAGTACATGTAGATCAAAGTCCTGTTATAACAAGATAAGTAAAAGTATAAATAGTACAATATCATCGTTGGAATTTTTTTTATATGTTCGTGTGTGTGCCATTGAGTCTCAATATTAAACATTTTATATAGTGACCAATTTAAACTAAATGTGTCTATATAATATCCCGGCTTGGTTCTATACTCGGTGATGTGGGGTTAAAGCCTAGGTAAGTATTCCATTTCATAATAGTTGTATAGCCCTTTGAAAGTGAGATTTGATTGCACAATCATCATGAAACTCACTAGCCAGATGGTGTTATTTTTTATTATGTGTTTGATTTATATGTTACCACAGCTTGGGCTGATTTAAACCCGTTGCGACAAATACAGATCCGTGTAAATTACTCTATACTACAGTGTTCAACCAACTTATTGAAGAATAACTAAAAGAAAGTGATAATAAATTAAATATCCTTGATGGAAGACTATCAAATCTCAATATTCTGATGAAGAGCATAATAATCAGCTCAATGCAATTTGTGAAAAACCACAACAAGTTTGGCTTGGTCTGAAGTTTAACCCGTTGAACTAATTTAATATCTTCCTACACTGGTACAGATTGTGACTATTGTTATCTATGATAAGACTCTCCGGATAAAGTGAACCGCGATTTTTGGAAATGGGCTTAATGAACGTCCACAAATGTTATATTCCACAAAAAAATCCAGTTAAGACGGCGAGTGTCGTCCCTGATTGATAGCCTTTGTTGATTGCAAAATGTAGACTTCATTTCACGCACATTTATTAAGCCCCGTTTTTCCCGAACGCGGCTTAATAATAGACACCACAACAGTTGTTGAGGATGACTGAAAACAAAATACATAAATGAATAGACCCGCAATGATACATACACTAAACGTAATCAAACCTTGAGAGAACAAACGAAGGTACAGCAATTTCACAGGGATCCATCTGACAATAAAAAGCAAGGCGCAACACTCGTCCCTTGCCTGATTAACACATCCCTACATTTGTTCTAAATCACAGATATCAGCAAAAAGTTGATAATTATAGACAACACGGTCACTGAGACCAGACGAGAGACTTTGATAAGGCCCACTTGAGTATTGCGTGAGTTAACATGTCTTGTCTTAAACCAATACCGACAGACACCATGAGCATGCCACTATCTTGTTAATCGAGATACTTTGATAAAGCCCACGTGTGTATTGCGTGAGTAAACATGTCCTGTCTAAATTCAAGGCCGACAGACACCATTAATATGCTACTATCTTGTTTATTTTTTATACAATCGCACATGACCGCAATTTAGGATTCCTTCGCAAAGCAATATGTCACAAGGTTATGTACCAATATAAAAACGTTTTCAAGTGATTTTTTGAAAATGTAAGCACGTTTTTAATGAAGCCTTTTTGACCAAGTCAAAATTAGCTTTAATTGCGTGCAAAACACGTTTTTATCATGGGAAGCTTGACTAAATTGACAGTAATCAATCAATGACATCACATAAAAACAACAGTTAACAGCAAACCCGCATACATATTAAAACCGAAGGCAAATACATACCGCATAATAAAATTATAGATACATTCTAATATGAATAATACATGGAGGATGGATCTAAAGTATTCAAAACAGTAATTGCGGATATACTTTGTCATATATAAACTACGGTAAGCTTAAATTGTAAAAGTAATAATAACATATGAACACATGTCCTAATAGGAGCTAGACATTGTTTAAAAGCGTAGAGTTGTTTTCAGGATCAGATAAACCTGACACTAGACTCATGAAGGAAGGTGTTGAAGTAGGTGGGCATAAATGAAACCAAACGCTTTTTGCATTTTGACACATTTAACTCATTTTGTTATTCGCAACTAATATAAATTAGTAGAATGAGAAAAATATCCACACGATTGTGTGAACAGGTAACTAGTGCTTTCATTGAAATAAGTAATAATAGCATGAACATTAAGAATAGAAGTTAAATAGCAGTTTGTGTCAAGTGTTAAAAGCGTGTGCATGCATCCAAACTTCATCTTTTCATTAATCATTTTATTTCCTCTCTAAACTCCCTCGACAAAATGTCACAAAACTTAACAGAAAGTATTGTTGACTTATCCTTTTATTAGCTTGTTTAAATCTCTGCATGATGGCAAATAGAAAATGCGAAATAATTTGGCGTTGTGGTTGATGAAATGATTTGTAAAAGTTTTTCTATTTAGGTAAATGTAAAACAGGGACTCTTACCGTAGGCTCCAGGATCGTTATTTTAACAAATTCGGAAGAGAACCAAAATATGAGTGCACGCACAATAATATAAAACTTTTTCGCCTTGCGCTGGAGGAGATTTTTTTTTCTATTTTACAATTCATCTTTTGGCCCCAATTTTCCTAATGGACCACCAAAGGATGCGATTAAGAATGACTAGTCGTTTAAGGCAAAGTTCTACTTCCCATTTTCGTCAATCACTCAAATGTGCCTGCCGACTTCTGCAGATCTGTTGCTCGATGCGACATCAGAGATGACCGCAGCATTTTCCTGCTATCTCCCTGCCAGTCTGATAGGGTCACTCGTGTGACTGGTCTGACATATCAAAATATAAATGTTGTGCTTAGATTGCAGATTATATACAAACGCATCAAATGAACTAGTATGGGCTTAAAAATTTAAATGGACTTTTATATATCTGGTTCAAATACTGAGGTTATAATACGTGCATTATTTTTATATTAATTTTATGAAAATCAAGTAGCAATACATTAGGCCTAAACAAAAACTGTTTCTAATTATCAAAACGACTCTACATTATAAATACCGACTAAAAAGGTTTTTTTTTCAATCAAATTCCGAATTTATTTTGTCCGTATTGATTGATTGGTCGTAATTTCTAAATCGTTTTTTTTTCATATCTGCTTAGTTATACATTGGACATCTTCAAGGCATGGGGTCCACTACTCGGAGTCTACTACCAGTCTAGGGATGATTTCACATGCAGAGTGTTCTCCAGAATTGCAGTAAAACGCGTTTCACCGTCGTAATGCAAACTTTGGCCCCGTACATCCGTCTTCAGGATTGGCTTATTATCCGACGTTTCCTTGCTGTAAAACAACTTTCCGGAAAAGTCTATAGAGCCTCTTCTGTCGTTATGCTTTCTGTCCGATTTATAATTCTCATACCACTCAACAATGTTTAAGAATCAGTCTTTGTTGTTATACGAAAATAACTGCGGACGGTTGCACGTCGCTTACATTCGACGGGCATCAAGGTCTCACACTAACATACAAAATATAAGCTTTACCTGTTTTTACATGGGTTTTAGTAGTGTTGAGACTCCTGAGATTAGATACAAAGTATAGATCCCCACTTTTTATATTCACGGAAATAGAGTATCTCAGTCATCCGACATTATACCTGTGTAAACATGTACATAAATAACCATAAGCACACAAGTCATTTGCCCCAATATTAAGCGCCGAAATTGTAGATTTTCGAAAAAATAAACCATATCCGCTTCATCACAAACACTTTAACTGAACTAATATGGGCTTACAATTGAAAATGTACGTTTATATCTCTGGTTCAAATATAAAAGTTATCAGTAGTGCATTATTTTTATGTTGATTTCATGAAAATCAAGCAGCAATAGATTAGGCATAAACAAAATCCTTTCTGGTTACCCGACCGACTATATATGATAAATACCGATTCAAAAGTTTTTTTTTTAAATCAGGGTTCGAATTATTGTTTCCGAATATTGTGATTATTTATAATTTTAATTCTTTTTTTTATAAGTCCTGAGGGCGAAACCCATTTGTTTTTTTCTGACTTATTTATAATGTGTTGTTATCATTTTTTTTTAAATTAATATGATTTACCGAAGTTTATTGAAGCAACAAATATAACATTTATTTCAGTAGGGAATAAGTTTTTCATAGCTATCGACTTGCTATAAGGAGGAGTTTGTTTGTTCAAGATACATTTTTTGACCTGTTAGGTAATTAAGGGTGTTAAGTTTTATTAAACACGTTTAAATAATTGATGTGAGGCACGTGAGTATGCGTGTTAAAATGTTTTTATTAAAAAAAAAGACACTTTTATATTTTCGATCGTCACAATTCTATTAAGAGACTTTTTAAAAGTGTGTAATATACCTATTTAATATCTTAACAAAATAAGATCATATACAACAGTGACATACACATTGATAGAAAGCAAAACGTATTATGTTACTAGAATGGTTCGCCCCCATATTAAGATATAAGCCAGCATACTTTCACGATGACGTCTTAACTCTTCATTTTTTATTGTTTTTTATTATATGCATGTGGAAAACATTTACAAATAAACATCATACAGATAGATAGTCGAATGATTTATTTTAAGCTATATTCTGAATTCCTATAACCATACACACTGGAATATTTTCAAGACCGTAATCAACAAAACATAATCTATGAACATTGATAGCTTAAGCTCATCGTACTGTTCACCTAGAATACAAACAACAACAAATAAAATCAGTTCGACATCATTCTTGTAATGCTTTTATTTGACTGTTCTTTAAAGCAGAAGCACCTGAATACATGACTTTTTAACTATGTCTGCATTCACAACAACACCGGGTTTAATCCTCACAAATCTCCAACATTTTCTATTGTAGCGCAATTATAAAAACTATAATGCTTATTCCGAAAATTAAAAAAGGAGTAAGCTTACCAGACAATCGGACAACTTTAATTTAACCAGTTTAAATTCCTATCCACCCTGCACACATTTTAACAATCAATGCAACGAATTGTTTTTTTTTGTTTCAGATCATTGCTGGTGTGAATGCGGGAATGTAGGCGTCATAACTCGTTAAACGAAAGGAGAAAATGTCCACATTGTCATTACTGTAAGTTCCTTTTAAAATAATGAAAGCAAGTGTTTATTTGAAATGCATAATTATAAGCGGAATATTAAGCTAGCCAATTGTTCAAAGGGTATGAATCAGTCTCGTGGCTTGCACACTTTAACATCGGATTGATATCGGGAGATTAAAGATATATTTATCAGCCCATATCGGATTAATATTTGTCCGACATCGGAACAGCAACACTGTGCGATATAGGCTAAATATCGACTTTACATACTACCAAAGTCTACCGCAATAATTCCTTAATTCAAAAAGGCCGGTCCGACATCGCGTCGATATTAATGCTTACATCGGCTCGACATGCGCATTAACAACAACCCGAGATCAGTCATTCAACACGTCTGAATATCGAACCGTTATCGATATAATAGCATACTGCATAAACTCTACCAAAATGAGACCGATATTAACATTGCCTTTTAATGCTAATATTTAAACGATTTTTACTGTCATTGAGCCAAAAATATGTTTGTAGTTTCCACCTTTATGCTCATACAGAGTGATGAACTATTTCCCTAATGAATTTTCATATCCTTTTCCTTCATTCTGTATTTTCTCATTAACAAAGATCGGGATATTAAGTGTAGATTAACACATTTCCAGATTGATAAATCTTTTTACACAATTGAAGCCCACTTTTATCCTGAACAAGTCACTATCTGTCCATTTAGAAGTACTACGGTGCTGGCGTTTCCGTTGAGTTCCCGGATGACTTTCACCAGCACTTCGTCAATTTTGAACCCTCTTAGAACCTGCAAAACACCATCAAGGCACACTCGGTCAAAAGCTTTTCTGAAGTCGAACAAGTTATGAAAGAGCTTACGTCGGTGTTGCAGGTGTTGCTAAAAGTTGACTCTGCAGTTGAAGATCTGTTTAACAGTGCTTCGCTCAGTTTTGACTTCATCGTGCGCTTCTTCCTGCAGTTCCTCGGCCTTTCTTTTCAATCGTTGAGAATGATGCTGAGCATTCCTTTGCTTGGATGGCTGATGAGGCTGATGGTGCGGTAATTCTCGCACAGGTAATTCTTAAACAGATTGAGGTTGTTCTTTATAGGTAGGGAGACTTGCTGCACTCATTGGGTCACTTCTCCTCCCAGATATTCTGGCTAAGTGCCATCATGGCTGCAGTTGTTGCAACTTTTCCATGTTTAATCAGTTCGGAAGAGACGTTGTCTACTCCCAGAGATGTTCCTGCCTTCAGACAACGTCCCTTCCGAACTGATTAAACATGGAGGAGTGGCTACTGACCCAAGGAGTGCAGCCAGTCTCCCTACCTATAAAGGACAACCTCAATTTGCGCACTACCTCTTCAACCTTTGCCTTTAGTATTTTCGGACTTTTGTCGTTCGCTTCTTGTCTGGGATCATTCTGAAGGAGACTAGTGTTTATTGGATAAGGTTAGTTGTAGCCGTCACTGCATTATTCACTTAACCTGTTAAGACTGTGGCACTTTCGCTGAGGAGGTTCCCGTCAGCTTCCGCAATAACACTGGCCTTGGGCTGATTGGTAATTGCGATGATCTTAAGGGTGATGTAGGCCTTCTTACTGCTGCCTATGGTCATTTCTTTGTAAAGGTTGATCTCTATGCTCCTCAACCCACTCCAATTTTATCCCTTTTATCTTTTTCTTGAACGCCCTGTTTGCTTTCTGGTATCTGTCTTAGACTACCGGCTGGTGTATTTCTCATGCCTCAGCTTCCCCCTTTTGTCGTAGAGGTCCATGATCTCTGCGTTCATCCATGGCCTATCTGTCTTCGCTCTTTTCCAAGAACGTCTCCGGCTGAAGACAGCAGGTCTACCTTATTTTTTTTGGTGATGGTATCGATGTCATTGTCTACAATGTTTAGGGCTGCACACTTACCGCCTATCTGTGCTAGAAATGCTACTACTATCTCTTGATCATTTAGTTACTCGACTCTTATCCGAGGGTTCTTGATTACGCGCTTATTCTTCAGCTCTGTCTATGCTGTACTTGAGCCGTTGTGGAGCAAGTACGATATTGATCTGGTTGTGTACTTGTCCGAATTGAGCATGCCAGGTCGCTGTTCTAGACGGTTTGTATGGGTGCAGCGTTTTTGCTAGTGTGCGTCGGTGGCTTCTGGCGAACTCAAGAAATCTCAGCCCTCTGTCATTGGTCTCTGCTATACCAAATCTGCCTACTGTTTCTCACCATTCTTGGTAGGCGTCGGGTCCAACCTGGTTGTCCCAGTCTCCTTGGACGATGAGGGTGTCTTTCCTCTTGACATTGGCCATGATGCGCTTTAACTCTTCATTAAACTGTTCAATCTCCTTAAATTCATAGTCTGCTGTAGGTATATTAGACCTGAATAATGGTGGTGTAGTTATGTCTTACTGAGAGACGGATAGGGAAAAGCCGGTTTCATACTGGGTTGCAACTGATAACGCTGTTGTCTACATCCTTTCTTACGATGAAGGCAGTCCCGTTGCGATGTTTCGAATCATCTACGCTTTACCATAGTGTGTGTCTTTTATCTTTGTATGTTTCTCCGACGCCTAGACACCTGACCTCGCATATTTCGATGATGTCCCGGCAGTAGTGAGTTCGTTGATCTTTACGCACGCATAAAGTGTTCGTATGTTCCGTGTTCACATGTGTTTTTCTCTTTGTTGCCAGCTTGATCAATAGATAAGAAACGTATAGTAGGGTCGCAAAAACAAATTACGAAATTTACTAAACACTTAAAGCATAGTTTTAATGTTTACCATTAGAAAATCACGCTCATCAGATACAGATTCAGTTAAAATCATAAGAAACTTCACCTTCATAATTCACATGAAAACGGGACTATTAATAATGTGTATTATGTTATAAATCTACACAATGTATTGATCTACTAGCCCATCCGTAAACTCTCCAAACATAACAAAACGACGGTACACAGCTCATAACTTATAACTATCAAAAGAAGAACATTCCACTCAAAACTGCTTTAAATACTTTTAATTAACATAATGCTCTCAGTATGTCGGACCAAAATGTATATGCATACATACAAGATTTGTTTATTGAAATTATATTTTATTTCTGAACGGAATTATAATGATCTTATATCGGGCCAATATCGACGCCTTGTCGGCTAATGATTACGTGTCTACCATCATACAGCAAGCGTTGTGCCCATATGGGTATGTTGTCTGGAAGGAAAAACAACTCGACATATATTTACGTTTTGAACAATTCTCAACCGTAATAACACGTATTTATCATACCACCACATTGATATCTGCTTGATATCATGTTGCCTGATATCTTTTTTTATATCACGGTCAACAGGAAGTTCATATATCAGTCATGTGTAGAGGCTACTAAGACTTAAGTACAATGTTTTGTTTTATGGTAAAGCTGAATCAGATTTATCAAAACAAACAATTTGATACCAATATGTATTACATTTAATCCACAAACAACAACACAAACAGAAAAAAGGTATTTTACAAATAATAGGAATGAAAAAGTACATGCTGATGACGTCATGTAACAAACGGACTACTTTTTTGACACGCCTTCATATGCAAACATCAAAGGTCAAAGGTTATGTCAAAAGTTAAACACTTAATATTAACAGACCAAACAAATAAAACAAACAATAAAAAAACAGTAAAAATAGTAAAAAATAAAATAGTAACACACTTCACAATAAAACCCAATGCAATATGCATTAAATAATGAAATAATTTTAAATCATAAATTATTATTAAGGTTATATTTGTCGTCTTCTACAGTTTTTCAATTTTTCCACATGAATTGTGTTTGATAAGGCTCGTTAAAGGCTAATTTCTTTTGAAAATAAGGACTTCAACATAAAAAAAACATATATAAATACAATAAATAAACATTACCATGTCAGACTTTGTGGATGGAGGTAAGTTTGACATCGTTTGGGACGGTTTAATGGAAGAAGTTGTTATGTCTGAGGAAAAGTTTGCCAATCAGTTTGGAATATACCCGAGTGTGTTTAATGAACCATTTGATGAAATCACGAATGCAAATGTCAATTTAAATAAAAGTTATTTAGAATTCCTTACTGAAACAAATTCAAAAACTGAGAACAGTGAAAACATCAGACGCCATAGAAATAACAACCGAAGATGTACAAAAAATTAATTGAAGCCGAAGATAACAAAAACACTATCCGGAAAACACTGGCAGATGTCAGTCGATTTCAAAACTATCTTGCTAATAAAGGCGAAACGAAGGCAATTTATCATCATCTAGATGAATATCTTGCCACATATCTGCTCTCCATTCGAAAGAACGATGATGATGAATACGAGCCTGTCACATTGCGTAGCATCGTGGGAAGCATTGACGGAAACTTCAAAGAGCAAAGTACCCATACTCTATCTTCCGGAGCAGTGGTCCAGATTTTCCCTTACACGTGACTGCCTGAAAGCAAAGCAGAAAAATCTTTAAAAAAAACAACAAGGAAAATGTTTTTTTAATCACTGTTTAATCACGGCAGAAACTTGGTGAAAACAAATTTCCAATATGTTGAAAACTATGGCAATCGAGGCCGGTTTTGAAAAAAACTAAAACATAAGTAATCATTCTGCTAGAAAACACCTTGTTCAAAAACTAAGGGATTCCAATATCGCACCCGCCGAAATCATGCACATAACAGGACACAAAAACGTACAGTCAATAACCAATTACAGTAAAATTTCCGAACAAACACAAAAAAGATGTTCAAACCTTTTGGCAACATGTTCTACTGCAACTCCATCTGTTTTATGCACTTCTGTCACCACTTCCGAAATGAACATTTCTCTCTCCACCCACCCGGCAGTTTCACAAGCACAGTTTCCTGGCCAAAATCCAATAAATGACATGTTTTTTGGAGCTGTACTTAAAGTGCAAAACCTCAATATCTACGAACAACCACCACAGTAAACCATACGCGCAGTATATATTCCAAATTCTAATAAAAACATCATTCAATTCTTTACAGGTGTTGACACACTTCGAAGACGTGAGCGACTGCACTGGCCTTGACATGTTACAACGGTTATCAAGTTTTGCCTTTAAAATGTATAATATATGCTTTCATTTTGTGTAATAAAGTATTGCTGCTTAAAGTTTTGTTGCAGAATTAAAGAAGAAAGAGAAAGAAACAGCGTTATTAAATTACATTAAATGGCGCTACTTTTCGTGTTGAGGAACAATGCTATTTTTAGAAAGATTCATACGCGATAAACGAATGCAGCGGCTCCAAGGCGTAGCGATTGTTTTTCATTATTTCTTAAAAAACGGGGTAAGTGGTGTCAGTGGTATGATAAACAGAAAAACAGGTTACTGTCTTATCGTTTCGTAATATATCAGGCTCGGCACGAATAAAATAACGGCTCGGCAAGCCTCGCCGTTATTTTATTCTAAGCCTCGCCTGATATATTACAAAACGATCAGGCAATAACCTGTTATTCTCTATATATTGTGTTTGTGTGATCAGAAGATAATGCAGCGAACCATATTTAGGAGATAAAACCCTGTGAACAGTTCAGACGAGGCTGCTGAAAATTCCATTACAGCAACTGTGCCAACAATGAGTGAACAATCTAACATGTCTAGAATAAAAGTTACAGAAAGTGATATTGATTCAATTGACGATATCAGAACAGCGGATGTGCGACGATTGCTAAAGCGTAATCTTCTTTGTGACGGAACAACACGGGCACATGTAAGTAGATACTGTTTTGCAATAATGATAATAATATGCAGCTTCTTTAAATAAAATGTTGTTATTTCTTAAACGGGAAACACGTTCTGAAGAGAGAAATAAAAAACTACTTAACTGCAAGTTGGAAAGCGATTGTTGCTAATCGAAACACCGCTTAATAGTACGAGTATAACACATGTTTAGTATTTAATCCATTTACACTCGATGCATCTCACCGTATTTTAAATAAAAACAAAATGATTAATATTCCAAAATAGATAACCGATTTAAATGTGGTCGTTTTGGGTATTTTTATAGGACATATCTTCTTTATGAAATATAAATTCTAAATGCAATGTTGGAACCCTTTAGTAGACTTGGAAATTAAACCAAACATATTGCAAAAATACCATAGTCTACTTATGTTAAGTCACAGGTATACCAATGAGACCTAACGCACCAGATATGATCTAAATATGGTCTATTAAAAGGTTATCTCCCGTATTTCGGAAAAAAGCGAAACTAAATCTAGCATATGCGCGGTTAGCAAGATATCGCTCCTTTATTTGGCAGCAAAAAATTGTTCATATGTATGGGAGGGGGTGCCTCTTTTTAAAACTACCCCCCGCCTAAAAACCGGGCTGTCTTCATGAAATCATGGTTCGGCACTGTATTTGTTTTGCGGTACAGAGCTTGGTTAACAGTTAAGTCGCAATGATTTATCTTATACTCAAAGTACCACAAATCTGCTTGGAACAATGACTTGCGAGTTTTCTTTCTCGCAATGTTCATTGTTCGTTCATTGTCAAACAAATTCATTGTTATTTCTCTCATTCTACAACTGCAAATATCTTGCTCCGTTCTTAGACGTTTCGCGCTGCTTACGCCTGGTGTGTCACTGGAAAACACTATGACCGCATTTTGCACCAAAGTTGTTTACATAATTAGCGATTTTAGTCCGCAGTTTTCGGTGTGTTTCGGGCATAGATATATTCATGTACGTGAACAATGCTACAAGTTTGTGTTTCTTCGTGCGATCGGTGAAAAATCAACTAGTGTCCAAACCGATTCATCCGAAAAAAGGGTACAGTTTTCCTGTCAAAATGCATTTTGATCTAATGAAAATAGTTTGCAATCAGCTTAACGACCGTGTGTCGATTCTTGTTCAGATGCTGTCTCACAATCCATAACAGTTTGTATTTTCTACTGTCTGGTCACATTTGTTGTAATATTTGTGAACAACTTTGTTTTCCTATATAAGTTTGTCCTGGGTCAAATTTTCTAATCATTGCCTTTAGTGTAGATATTTGCAAATTGAAGCCAGCATAACATTTTTTCAGATTGAAGTGAATGAAAAAAAAACACAGATAAATGGAAATTTTGGCTATATTGCAGGCATGTCTGAGACCATTTTATGTGCAGTGCAGATTCACTCAAAATTGTGGATCAATTCATGTTATCATATTATGAGTAGTAAAACACTGTAAGAATCAAATCCGCACAACCCTCAGTCACGTCAGTTCTTCTAATCATTCCCCATATTTGCAAATCTAAAGTAAAGCCTTCATAACATGTTTGTTGTTTAGTGAATTACAAAAACGTATTAACACAGAAATCTGGAAACTTTGGCTATTTCATGTCTGTATTCCAAAATCATTTCAATGCATAATTATTGCCTAAACAGTGAGGCATAGTATGAATTTGTGAAATGCACAAGAGTACATGCTCATTCAGGTTATTTTTCTGATCAATGCCTATAGAAGGTATATTTGAGAACTTAGAAGTAAATGCTACATAACATTTTCAGATTGAAGTGAATGAAAAAAACCTATTTACATAGATAAATGGAAATTTTGGCTATTTTGCAGGCATGCTCATGTCTGTATTCCAAAATCATTTCAATGCATATTAACAGTGTGGCATAGTATGAATTTGTGAAATGCACAAGAGTACATGCTCATTCAGGTCATTTTTCTGATCAATGCCTATAGTAGGTATATTTGAGAACTTAGAAGTAAATGCTACATAACATTTTCAGATTGAAGTGAATGAAAAAAACCTATTTACATAGATAAATGGAAATTTTGGCTATATTGCAGGCATGCTCATGTCTGTATTCCAAAATCATTTCAATGCATATTAACAGTGTGGCATAGTATGAATTTGTGAAATGCACAAGAGTACATGCTCATTCAGGTCATTTTTCTGATCAATGCCTATAGTAGGTATATTTGAGATTTTAGAAGTAAGCATTATAATTCGTCAGAAAAATCATGAGCGTTAAATTTAAAGTGTTTATGGTGAAATAAGATGTGTGTTTAGTTTACATTTTACAATCACAAATTTACTATAATTCAAAAGCATAGCAACGTAAGCCGCACAAGCAGGAGCTCCATTATTAATGGCAAAACACTATTTGACAAATGCAAACATATGAAACATTTTAAAAAAATGTTCAAATTTTGGGCCATTAAATTACATCGGTCAGCGCAAAAATGTAATTTAAAGAAATGTATAGGCTGGCCAAACCTAAATATATTGACCGGCAATAATGACTCAAAAAGGAACGTGCATTGTTGACATCATAAAGATAACACAATATGTACACATTAACCAAAATAATTGATGCTAGAATTGAAAACCTTGGAACAGTCAATTGAATAACACATGGTGATTTTAAACGATTGATACAAAGCGTAGCTTTAAACTAAACCCACAGCACTCATGCGTTAGCACATCATAAGCTCGTTATTTAAATCAAGGTCTAAACGAATCGTTGGGGGTTGAAACCGCTTCTAAAGACTACCACTTTTAAATGCGTGTCCTTTTTCGAGTATGACTTTTAGTTATTCGTTTAGACAATTAATTGATGTATTACAGTTACAAAAATACGTAAGAAACAATCGTATATAAGTCTAATGTCTGTTTCAGAATGAAGATTCGTTGAATAAGGGACAACAAAATGAACGAACTAAAATGGACAATCTGATTGTATTGTATAAAGAAGCATACGCGTTGATAAAAGAAAACGACACATTTTTCTCTGGTATTTTTAAATGGAACCAAAATATAATGACTGACTTAACAAACGGCATTGAAAATCTTAAAAATTACAGATCTCCGATCTTAGTCCTAGGTAATCATACTAAGCTGAAGATTTTTTATGATTATTTTATATTCCCCATATGCTACTAGGTAAATACAAGTATACTCGTTTAATATATTATTTGATAATTTAATTATATTCTTAAATTTCGTTATCAAACCCATTCATGGTGTGTTCAACAAATTTATACTAAGTATTGTAACTGAAATATCAAACGTGTTTGAACAACATTGTTACAATCGTTGTACAAGCCTTATTCAACTTACATAAACACTAATAACAGGATTAATTTTCTCTCGTTATTTTTGTGTTTAATGTACGATTAAAGAGGCTAATTCTAATTCATAAATGGTCAAGGTATTTGTTATATTGTTTTGCACAAACATACGTTTTCATATCAAATCATAATAACGTCGCGTTAACGAAAAAAAACAACATCCTATGAACGTTTGATACACCATTTTCTTCTTAGAAATGTGTTGAATTTGTACACATCTTTCTTAAAATGTGTTATTTTGATATTGGAATCCTTTACCGATTGTATTACTAACTTGATATTTGAATACTGAATTTATTGGCAAAGACATTGGATTTCATTTATCTTGATTTTATTACAGGAGAAACCGGTGCCGGCAAAACATCTTTCATTAACTTGTTGTTAGGAGAACGTCTCCTGCCAACCAGCCTGCATAGCAACACACACACCATATGTGAACTGAGTAACAGTCCCTCAGGCAATCTTGACGCCGATGTAGAATATGTTGATAAACCAAAAGAAGAGGGTGTCAAAACATTTTCTAATAAAGACAATCCTAAAGAATTCGTTGAATTCATGAAAGTTGAAGCAGTAAAGACAAATGTCCGAAAGATAACTGTGCATGCGCCATTTAATATTTTAAAGGTATGGACAAGGATAAATGCGTTAACAGGAGTTAAAGTTTTTTTTGTCGGATCACTGCATGAAATGATATTCAACTGTCTATTTTTTATTTTCTTATTTATTGTTTATTATTTATTGTATCGCTTATATATCCCGTTTAAACGCAGAAATTCACAGGTTGAGTGTTTATATTAAAAATTTGTGAAAGTGTACGGCTGAAAAACAAACATGCTGGTCTATTCGATGTTTTATTACCGTTGTAGAATAACGTTGTCATCGTTGACAGTCCAGGTGTTGGTGAAACACAGGAAATGACAGATGTTGTTTTGGGCTATGTCGAGAAAGCTGCAGTTTTCATTTTCGTCATTGATATGATGAATGCCGGTGGAGTGCAACAAAGGGTATGGTAACTGTAGAGTAAATGTTGAGTAAATGTATGCCGTTTTTTTTTCTTGCGAGTACTCTACTGTGAGTAACCAATTGCATATACCGTTGTAAAACGATACTTTATTATTTTATAAGAACAAATATGTCTTTATACATAATAAAGTAAAATGTATGTCTTCGAAGTTTGATCAAATTGTATGAATATTTATAGGAAAACTAAGGAAAGTTACGAATACTGAATTACAATAGTGTGAATGAAAAATACATATTGCTGTCTATTATGATTTCGACATATTTACAAATTTTATTCTATAATTTATTAAAATGATTTTTTATCATATTTGTATTATATAGCATATGCAATATAACAAACCATTTCCTGAACATACACTTTTTTAAAATAAATCATGTCGTTCTATTACTGTATACGTTCCATAGCTGCGTCCTCATATGAAATCCTACAGCGGCTATGTACACAATATCCTTTTGAGATATCTTGACCGTGTGAATTGTCTTGCACTCGCAAAGTGAGATTATACGATTTTCATATTTGTTGAACTGTACTATATTGATGAAAATATGTTACAATAACATAAAATAGGCAAGAAAAATTATACATTGAAGACGAGTTTCATAAAATGCTGCAAAGACAAATTAGCGCTCCGAGCCGATTATGACGAAGATAATTCGTGCATATTTTCCTACAATAACCGAAGCATTCGTCTTTTTATAAGGATCAGAGTTAGTGTTCGTGTGTCGTATGAAAATATATCGTTTTTTTTACACATTTTAATTAATTTCATAAATATTTGACAAACTCGTGCATATTCTCCTTATACACTCAAATTTACTTTCTCATTTTTACTTGAATCCCTAAAAAACGGCATAGCCGAAGAAACCCCCTTGCACATTTTGCATACACATGATTTCATTATGGACGGGGGGTTTGTTTTGCTATGGAAGGGAGTTTATTCCGCATATGCAAAACAAGCGAGGGTGTTTTTTCCGCGTATGCAAAATATGAAAGGGGGTTTCTTCCGCTATGCCGTTTTTAAGGAAGGGTGTTTCTTCTTGAGGGGGTTTCTTCCGTACACCACATTGAACGTGTTCTTACAATTGACAAAATCGTTACACACGGAAGAAAACAAATTTGATTGAACTAAGAGCATATTGCAATGTAAACACTATTAGAATTGATATGTTTCATTATCCAAATTTAGAGTAAATGTAAACTGTGTAGAATCCGCTTTTTACGTTAAGGTGCGAGAATTCATTGAACAAGTAAAGACAAGGGCATCAATGAAGGTTCAGAATGCGATGTTTGTGTGCAATAAGATGGATGATGTAAAGTACATGTAAAATAAAGCATGAACTGATATTTAAGCTTCTATTATATCGTCATTGGTTTAATATTCTAAACTATGCTCAGTTTGCAATTAGAAACAATTATGTTTATTTTGTCAATATTTAAAATTAAAAAAAAAACAATATGGAATGTTCAGAAAAGTTTGTCGGGAAAAAAGTCTTTCAAAGTGATTTAGAGCGTCCACGTCAAATTTGACCTAATTTTAATTTGACCTAATTTAATAGCAAAGGAACGTCAAACGTGGATACTAATTATTCTTATTTGAACAACGTTTACACGGATTGATAGAGTGAATCGGAAAAATACAAACACATACTATACGATGTCTTTACGAATGTTCATTGCAGAACGAACTTATAAATAATTTTAACATATAATAATTGCTAATATTTTTTTCAAATTAGGTACCAACGAATGAAAAGGAAATCGTCATTAACGACACAGTCGAGCGATTACTAGAGCTTTGTCACGAATTGGATTCAAGTCAAATAATTCCATTTTCAACAACTGAAGCACAGTCGTTTCAAGATGAAGGTGCAGTGGCTCCTAGATTCAAAACAGTGTTGGCTAGACTTTCACAGATGATTCCTGCTACCCAATTCATGACCACACATAAGGCGCAAACGTTAGTCTGAATAAGTATTACCTTAAGTTATTTTTACAATGAGCAAATCCTGTTTTTACCGTTTCCAGTAACGAAGTAGCAGTATATATACCATTCATAGTAATGCATTATTCGATAAAATTGACATCGATTCTTCGTAAATATTATTGGTGTTAACATTTAAAATACAATATGTCTATTTGTAAATACCATATTGAAATTAACATTATTCACCTTCAGATGGTTGAGAGATGTTTTAGAGAAAAGCCTACACATAACTCGCGCACACATAGAAAACTCTCGCCTAAGCGAGAAACAACTTCTCGACAAGAAAACAATGGCACAGCAGAGAATTAAAGATCTAGGAAAAGAGATGAACGCGTTTATATCTGAACAAAGAGGAAACGTTGCCAAGAGAATTCAAGAGGGGGCCGCGGAAATGTATGATCGAGTTAATACCGAGCAAACAAAAGGACACGTATGCAGGTAGCTATTATAAGCAACACAGTAATAAGTAAAAAAAAAAAAAATAGAATATATTAATAAATAATAATAATAATTATAATAAAAATAATAATAATCATACAAATAATAATTATACTTTTTATTATTATTATCATCATTATTATTTTTTTATATTATTATTAATATTATTATTATTATTATTCTCATTATTA